>NW_024396727.1:41573-108975 GCF_004115215.2 Ornithorhynchus anatinus | reverse complement strand
AAGTGGCAGAGTCGGGAATCGAACCATCACCTCAGACTCCGAAGCCCAGGCTCTTTCACTGAGCCACACTTCTTCCTCTTTATTGGCGGGTACTCACATAGCTGTAGTAGCAGCAAGCAAGGAAAGGAGGGGGCCTGAGTCCTAATCAGCAGAGCAGGCACTGCAGGATTCTGTCAAAATGCCTACATTAATGATTACAGCAATGCTTCTTATATAGCCTATCTTATCATGCATTTGTGTCGAAGCCCCCTCATACTAGTTAGCCCTCCTCATGTTTCCAGGATGTCTAGTAGATTGGGGCAGTTTTCCGTTCCCACATTCTTTGTTCTGTAGCCGTTACCGTGTCCTTGCTGGGTGTTGTTCCAAGCTGAGGAAGGGCCATGTCCTTCCTTTGGCTGCCTCAAGTGGAAGAAAGCGCAAATTCACAGTTAGGGCACTCTTCCCACAAGAGCCCAGATGGATTGGGATTCAAAAGAGATGCAGTGTGCCGAAGAATTGAGCATCAGAGAGGTGTGTAGAGTTTGGAAGAACTGTGTAAGCTTAGCACAGTTTGAGGGTTGTGACAGGTAAGAGGCACTAGGATTTCTGGGCTCAGCGGGTCTGGGGCCCAGTGCACTTATTAGAATCAAGTCCTAAAGCGAGGTTGAGGACTTGAAATTCCTCTGGGTGAGGGCCCAAAGCAGCTCAGGGACACACAAGGAATTTACCCTCCATTAGTAGATTTAGTTCTGAGAAAGAGTAGGGCACCCTGACCAATGAGTGTCTGAAGGTGCTACGCGTCCAGAAACATGTGGGCTCTGAGAAACTGAGAATTCTGAGTGATCTATGCTTGCAGGGCTCTTATGGCTTTCACAATGTGGATGACACCTAAATCTTTATTTCTCCCCTTTTCGCTTCCCTCTCCCAGTCGCATCTCCTCCTCCCTTCAGGACCCCTCTACTTGGCTATCCCCTGCCACCTAAAACTCAATATGTCCAAGTCAGAGCTCCTTATCTTCCCTTCCAAAACCCTGTCTTCTCACAGTTTCCCAACACTGTTGACGACACAACCATCCGGTCTTCTCACACAAGCCAGCAGACTGGGATGCCATCCTTCACTCTGCTCTCTCTTCACCCCAAATATCCAATCCTTCTCCAAAGCCTGCAAATCTCACCTTCACAACATTGCTAAGATCCACCTTTCCTCATCATCCTAACTGTTAACATGGTAGCACAGTCACTCTTCTTATCTTGACCAAGTCACTGCATCAGCCCCCTCTCTGACAACCCAACCTCCTGCCTCTCCAGTCTATAATTCAGGCCATTATTTAGGATGGTGGCCAAAGATCAGACTCGGAGCAAATTCCACCTGAGCCAGAATTCAGAACTCAAGCACGTTAGTGTGCAACCGCTTCCGCTCCTGCAGTTTCCACTATCATCTCTATGCAGATGACACCCAAGTCGATATCTCCTCCCCTGTTCTGTCTCTCTCCTTCCAGACTTACATATCCTCCTGCTTTCAGGATGCCTCTACTTGTGCATGTTCCCATCCCCCAAATCTCAACGTTGTCCAAGACAGAGCCCCTTTTGTCCTCTCCCAAACTCTTCCAACACTTTGGATGGCACAACTATCCTTCCTCTCACCCAAGCCCACAACCATAGAGCCATCCTTGACTCTGCTCCCTCATTCATTATATATAACCAATCTGTCACCAGAGCCCGCAATTTCTTCTGCACAATCTTGACAAGATCCACCATTTCTTCTAAGGATTATGCTCAGGGAATTTCAGGACTCAGAAGGATTGGTTCACAAGGGGCTCTCAGAAATTCCAAATCAGGATGAAGACAAAACACTCTTTCGGTCTCCAGAGGATTAGGCCTGAATCATGGGTTCAGTCCTTGAGGGAAAGTAGACTGAAATCCATTGGAGGACTCCGGTTGGATTAGCCCTGAGAGAGATTTAGGGCTCAAAGTGATTAGGTGACTCAGAGCTTTTTAGGCCTCCGAAGGAATCGGTCTCCAAGAGGATTTATCCTCAGAAGTGTGATGGCTCTGGAGTTCTCAAGGACATGGAACCATCAGGGCCCAGAACGTAGCAGGGGTCGAAATGCAGTAACCTCAGTGGGGTGAGGTTGAAAATCAGCCGAGTGAGGCTCAGGCAGATAGGGTTCCAAATAGAGTAGGGCAGAGAACAATCAGAGCCCAGAGTGTTCTAGGGCACAGAGACAGGGGATGAATGATGAGAATGTAGAGCCATCTAGGACACCTTCCGAAGGAGTAGGACCAGAAGCAAATCGGGGCCAAGAAGAAGAGGGTGCATGGCCAATGGCACCTGAGCACAACGGGCACCTTGAGCAAGTGAGGGTTTCAATTAATGAGGTTACTGAGTGGTTTGGGGTTCAGAAAGACTAAGATTCCTTTGGCTAAAAGTTCTCCAGACGGCTCCAGGTGAAGAGCACTTTGTGGGATGGTATTGGTGAGCATTCCAAGTCCCAGAGTAGTTTTGAAGGAGTGGAAAGGATCAGGACTCAGAGTGGTTTAGGGTCCAGTTGTATTGGGAGATGGAGTGTGCTGACGAATTGAGCATCAGAGAGGTGTAGGGCTCAGGAAGAACTGTGCAGCTCAGTGCAGATTGAGGGCTGTGGCAAATGTGGAGGTGCAAGGAGTTCCGGTTTCTGGGTTCTGCAGGACTGGGTCCCAGTACAATTTTCAATCTAAAAGCTTGAGTCCTAAGTGAGGTTGAGGGCTGAGAATTGCTTGAACGTTCTCTGGATGAGAGCCCAGAGTGCCTTGGGGTGTCGATGAATTGCCCCAGTGAGTTGGGTTAGGTCTGAGAAGGATTAGTACACCCTGGGTGATGAGTGCTCTGAGGGTCTGAGGCAGGAGGGTGTGGGGGAGGGGACCAAAAACAAGTGGGCTATGAGAAGATGGGAATTGCAAACAATTTGGGACTGAGACCAATTAGGACTCAGAGACCTTAGGTTTCAGGGACACTGGGGAGGGAATTATTAGGATTTGGAGTGAATTAGGGCTCAGGAAGGCTCGGGGTCCAATTCCAAATGCTCCCAGAAGGAACAGGGCCTGTGGGGAGATTTAGGGTTTAAAGCAGTTGGAGGCATGAGTGCTGTTCAGGGCTCAGATGGACTCAGATTCAGAGCACTTGTAGGGCTCCAAAGAGTCAGGACCGGTGGACGTTAAGGGCACCAGATGTTTAGATATCAGTGTGGTTAAGTAATTGAAAAGATTTTGTTTGAACAAAAGTGAGTGTGTGTCTGTGTGTGAGGGTGTGTGTGTTTGTGTGTGAGAGAGCGTATGTTGGTAGGTGTGCGTGTTGGAGGTGTACATGAGTGTTTGTGTGCATCCATGTGTCTGCGTGTGTGTGTGTCCTCATAAGAATCTCTAGGAGGTGGGACTGGAGAAGAGCGGGTAGGAGTTAGGGTGTTGGGTTCAGCGTTATGTGGGACTTGAAGCTGTGGGGCTCAGAGCAGTGTCAGGGATCGGATGGATTCAAATCCAGTGCATTTAAAGGCTCAGCAGGATTTGTGCTCACTGCAGTTAATGGAGGGCAAGGGAAGGCTAAGAGATCATTCATTCATTCATTCAAAAGTATTTATTGAGAGCTTACTATGTGCTGAGCACTGTACTAAGCACTTGGAATGTACAGTTCGGCAACAAATAGAGACAATTCCTGCCCAGTGACGGCTCACAGTCTAATCGGACTGTGCAAAAGCAAGATAATCACAGTAAATACAATCATTTGCATCTCAGGTCTCTGAGGATTCGATATTTGGTGTTGACAGGGCAGGAAAGGGACTCGAACAATGAGAACATAGAGAGATCAGGGGCAACCTTCTGAAGAGTTAGGGCCTAAGGTAGATCGGGATCGATAGAATGGGGGAGAAGAGCTAATGGCACCTGAGCAAAATGGGCACCTTGAGCAAGCCCCAAGAGGGTGGGGGCTCAGAAGGATTAGGACTCCTTTGGATAGAAGTTCTCCAGAAGGCTCGGGATGTAGAGCATTTTATGGGATATAAAGGGTTAGGATCAAAGTGGTTTAAAGGACCTAGGGTTTAAGCCACAGAGCGTATTCGGGGAAGCCGAAAGGATGCGGACTAAGTGTGGTTTAGGGACAAGATGGAATGGAATTCAAGAGAGATGCGCTGTGCTGAAGGATTGAGCATTGGAGCGGTGTAATGCTCGAAAGAACTGTGCAGTTTAGCGCAATTCGAGGCTGCAGCTGTTGTGGAGGAACAAGAAATTCTGCTTAGGCAACTGCTGGATGAGGGACCACAGCGAGTTGTGTTGCCTAAGAATTGCCACCCATGAGTGGGTTAGATGTGAGAGACAGTTGGAGACCTGGGTGATGAGTGCTCTGAGGGTTTTATCATTATCATTATTAAGTGCTGTGGAGTCATTTCTGATTCAGAGTGACTCTATGGATGTACTTTCTCCAGAACGTCCTGTCTTCTGCCACAATCCGCAACCTTTCTAATGGTTCTTCCACTATCTGGTCAGAAACATGTGGGCTTTGAGAAGTTGAGAATTGCGAGTCATTTGGGGTTGAGGACAATTAGGACTCAGAGAAGTAGGGTCTCAACGTTGTGGGGGAGGAATTTATTAGGATTTGGAGAGAATTAGGTTTTAAGAAGACTTGGGGTCCAATTCCCCAAGGGCCCAGAAGGAGCAGTGCCTTTGAGGAGATTCAGAGCTTCAAGCATTAGGAGACAAGAGCGCTGCTTAGGTCTAAGACAGATTCGGATTTGGATCACCCGGAAGGCTCTGAAGAGTCAGTACCTATGGAGAGTAAGGGCTTAGAAAGTTTAGAGGTCAGTGCAGGCTGAGTGGTTGAAAAGATCTGGTTTGAACAGAGGTGAATGTGTGTCCATAGGTAAGCGTGAATGTGAATTTGTGTTTGTATGTGTGAGTGTGTTTTGGCGTGTTTGTACATGTGTGTGCTTGTGGGTGTGTGTATGTGTGCACGTTTGTACGTGTATGTCCCCATATTATTCTGTAGGTTGCGGGCTGCAGGAAGAGCAGGCAGGAATTTAGGGTGTTGGGTTCAGAGTTGACTAGGACTCAGGAACATTGGGGCGCGGATGATATCATAGATTGGGTGGATTCAGATTCACAGCACTTCAAGGCTCAGGAGGGCTGGGGAAGGATCAGGGATCAGTCGTTAAATAGTCCCCAAAGACTTAGTTCCAACAGTGCTCAGAGGATTGATCCTTCTATAGGGCTCAGCTGGGTTAGGGCTCCAAGACGGGTAGTACATACTCAGAGTTGATTGAGGGTTCCAAATGATTCAGGAAACAGTGGGTTTCACATGCTCAACCTCTTAGGAATGAAAACCCTTGGGACTCAGAGAGGGCTGTTGCACAGATCGAATTAGGGCACAGGCTTATTAGGGCTCAAAGATGTTTAAGAACACAGAGCCGTTAGACCTTTAACTTTCAAGAGCCTGATTGCCTCAGAGCTCAGTGAGAATAGGCCTTAGAGCTCCTCGAGGGCACAGAAGGAGTACAGGACCCAGAGCAGCAGAGTGGGCCAAAGGATTAGGATTCTAGGTGATAACAAGGAGAACAATGATAACAGTAATAATGGAAGAACCATTAGAGTGTTTGCAAACCATAGTGGAGGACACGACGCTTTGAAGACAATATACCCATTGGGTCATCGTGTAACGCAAAGGAGTCGACGGCACTTAATAATAATGATAATGAAGATTTTGTTCCAGCATTTGGTAGATGACCCAACATTGTGTCAGGCTCAGCTGGATTCCGGTTCAGAGTGTTTTTTAAGGCATGGAAGAGCCGGGGCTCAGGGTGGGTTTAGGACTCAGAAGGATTGGGACAAGGTGTGTTGGCTATTCAGAGAGCCTTAGGGATCAGAAAATCTGGGGCTCAGAGAGATCCATTTGGGGCTCAGGTGTCTGAGTACATGTGGGGTCTCAGCTCAGGGATCAGGCTCAAACGACAAGAACGCAGAGCCATCGAGGGCATCTACCAAAGGTGGAGGTCCCGAAGCAGACCAGGGCCCAGAAGGATGAGGAATCAGTGCAAAGGCCACCTGAGCAGAACAGGCGTCTCAAGCAATTTTGTAGGAAATGATACCCCTGAGACGCAGAAGGAGCAGGATTCCAGGGGACTTCTAAGGCTTTTTGTAAGCAGTAGAAGGGATGAGCACTGTTTAGGGCTCAGACTGATTCAGATTCAGAGTACCTGAAGGGCTCCAAAAGGTCAGTAGCTGAGCAGTTTAGGGCTCAGAAGTTTTAGAGACTGGTGCAGTTGAATGGTCCAAACGACTTGTTTTGAATAAAGATGAGTGTGTGTGTGTGTCTTTATGTGTGAGTGTGTGTGAGAGTGCGACAGAGAGAGAGAGAGAGAGAGAGAGAGAGTGTGTGTGTGTATTCCTGTCTGTAGATGGAGAGTTATGGGAAGAGCAGGCGGGATTTAGGGCATTTGGTTCAGAGAGAGGGCTCTGAGATGATGTGGCACACTCAGAATTGGTTGAGGAAATTGGTTGAGGGCTCTGAGACGATGTGGCACACTAGGAATTGGTTGAGGGAACCAACAAACTGGGGACAAAGTGAGTTTTACCCACTGAGCATCTTAGGAATGAGAACCACTGGGGCTCAGGAAAAGCTAGAGCACAGATAAAGATAGGGCTCAGGCCTACTAGGGCTCAGAGATGTTTAAGGACCTAGAGCCCTGAAGCCCCTAAGCTTCGTGATTCTGAATGCCTTAAAGCTCACTGAATTATGCCACAGTGGCCCACAAGACTACAGAAAGAGAACATGGCCAAAAGCAGCAGAAGGCACCAAATGATTAGGAATCAGAGAGAATTCCACCTGGGCTGAAATCAGGGCCTCAGACACAACGGGTTCAATGTCTCTTATTCCATCCTAATCGTCCTCAACCCCTCAGCCGCCTTTGACACTATGGACCATCCTCTTCTCAACAACACGTCATCCAACCTTGGCGTCACTGACTCTATCCTCTCCTGATTCTCTTCTCATCTATCTGGCCATTCGTTCTAAGTCTCCTTTGCAGACTCCTCCTCCTCCTTTCATCCCCTAACTGGAGGGGTTCTTCATGGGTCAGTTCTTGGTCCTCTTCTATTCTCCATGTATACTCAGTCCTTTGGTGAACTCAATTGCTCCCCCGACTTCAACTATCATGTCTAAATGGATGATACCCCAATCTATGCCTCTTGTCTCATTTTCTCTTCCTCCCTCAAGTCTCAAGTCTCCTCCTGCCTTCAGGACATCTTTACTTGGATGTCCTACTGCCAACTCAAACTCAACATGTCCAGATCAGAGCTACTTATCTTCCCTCCCACACCCTGGTCTATCTCTGTCTTTTCTGTCACTGGGGACAATACGACCATCCTTCCCATCTCACAAGCCCGCAGACTTGGTGTCATCCTTGACTCTGCTCTCTCATTCCCACATATCCCATCTGGCTCTAAAATCTTCCTGTCTCACCATTACAACATCACCGAGATCCATCCTTTTCACTCAACTCAAACCACTACCACGTTGGTACAGCCACCCATTCTAACCCAAATGGATTACTACATCAGCCTCCTTTAAGACCACCCAACCTCAGGTCTCTCCCCCCTGCAGTCCAAACTTCATTCTACTGACCAAATTGCCTTTCTAGAAGAAATGTTCTGGACATGTCATCCCTGTCCTCAAAAATCTGCTGAAGAGAGCTAGTTTGGCTGATATGAGCAGGGATGGCATTCCAGGCCAGAGGTTGAAGGTGGGTCAGAAGTCAATGGCGGGACAGGCTAGAACGAGGCACAGTGAGGAGGTTAGTGCAGAGCTCTTCCAATTCTAATGGTTCTAACAGTTCTTCCATATCTAATGGATGTTCTAATGGTTCTTTCATTTCTAACGGTTCATCTAATGGTTCGAATGGTTCTTCTAAGTCCTAACGGTTCCTCCATTAGTGTTGGCATGGTTTTGAGCCATCTAGCTGCTAGACATTCTGTTCCATATTTTCCCTGGAATTCTGCTAGCATTAATGTCTTCTCCAGAAAATTTTTCCTCCCGATGATGAGTCCAAAATATGCTAATCTAAGTCGAGTCTGTTGGCCTTCCAATGATTGCTTTGACTGTATTTGCTCCCCAATCCATTTCCATGCTTTTCAGGCAGTCCATGGTATTTACCAAAGTATTCACCAACACCACATTTCAAAAGAATCAACGTTCTTTCAATCCTGCTTTTTCATTGTCTAATATTCTGATCCATACATTGCCAGTGGAAAAACCATGGAATTGGTAATTTTGATTTTTCTGGTGCTTCTTAGATCAGTACATTTCAGGACTTCTTCCAGGCTTTTCTAGCAAGTCTTCTTAATGAGAATCCCTGCAGACACAATGAGGTTCAGTGCCTCTTATTCCAACCTAATCGTCCTCAACCTCTCAGCTGCATTTGACACTCTGGACCATCCTCTTCTCAACAGCATGTCATCCAACCTTGGCTTCACTGACTCTGTCCTCTCGTGGTTCTCTTCTTATCTCTCAGGCCATTCATTCTCAGTCTCCTTTGCAGAATCCTCCTCCCCCTCTCATCCCCTAAGTATAGGGGTTCTTCATGGGTCAGTTCTTGGTCTCTTCTATTCTCCATGTATACTCAGGCCTTTGGTGAACTCAATTGCTCCCCCGGCTTCAACTATCATCTCTAAGTGCATGACACCCCAATCTATGTCTCCTCCCTCATTTTCTCTTACTTGGTCCAGGCTCAAGTTTCCTCCTGCCTTCAGGACATCTTTACTTGGATGTCTTACCGCCACCTCAAATTCAACATGTCCAAGTCAGAGCTCCTTATCTTCACTCCCAAACCCTGGTCTAACCCTGTCTTCTCTGTCACTTGGGATAACACCACCATCCTTCCCGTCTCACAACCACACAACCTTGGCATTATCCTTGACTCCTCTCTCACATTCACCCCTTATATCCAGCATGGCTCTAAACCCTTTCCTTCTCACCATTGCAACATCACCCAGATCTGCCCTTTCCTCCACATTCAAACCACTTCCACGCTAGTACAATCACTAATCTTATCCCAAATGGATTACAATATCAGTCTCCTTTAAGAGCATTCAACCTTAGGACTCTCCCTGCTTCAGTCCATACTTCATTCTACTGACCATATTATCTTTCTAGAAGAAGCGTTCTGGACATGTCACCCCATCCTCAAAATTCTCCAACGGTTGCTTAACAACCTCCATAGCAAACAAAAACACCTCACTACTGTCTTCAAAGATCTCCATCACATTTCCCCTTCATACCTCATGTCCGTTCTCTCCTTCAACAAACCCTGCCCTCACACTCCACTCCTCTGGTGCCAACCTTCTCACCTCTGGCCTGAAGCACACTCCCTTCTCACATCTGCCAAACGGTCACCCTCCTCTGCTTCAGAGCCCTACTGAAGGCTCACCCCTTCCAAGAGGCCTCCCCAGACTACGCCCTCAATTTTCTCAGCTTCCCTTCCCCTTCACATCACTCCAACATACTCTATTTCATTTGTCCCATCCCCCCGAACAGCGTTTGTATGCATATTTATATATCTATAATGCTATTAATTTATATTAATACCTATTTACTTGTTTTGATGTGTATGTATCTACAATTCTATTCATTTATATTTATGTCTATTTACTTCTTTTGATGTCTGTGTCCCACCTTCTAGACTGTAAATCTGGTGTGGGCAGGGATTGTCTCTCTTTACTGCTGAACTGTACTTTCCAAGTATTAAGTACAGTACTATGCCCCCAGTAAAAAACAATGACTATGGTTGAATGAATGAATAAGTGAGTGAACCGGATGGGACCACCTAAGCGCCTAACGACTCAGAGGATTAATGCTCAGGTTGGCTTAGGTTGCAGAAAGTAGCAGACAGGTCCAGGACATTTTCAGGCTTTGAAAGAGCGAGAGTCAAAAGTGGCTTGGGGGCCGCATGGATTGGCACCTGGAGTTGTTGGAAGGGAGAAGAAAAACTAAGTCTCAGAATGGGACAGTGCCCAAAAGGATTGCGACTGAAGATGGATGTAGTGTGTAACCAGATTAGGACTCAGAGCGCTGTAATGCTAAGAACAAGAATTAAAGGTTTGGAAAAGCTGAAGGCTCTGAAGCATTAGGATTGGGGAGCAGGTTTGAGGCCAGACAGATTAGAGCTGGGAGCAGTTATGGGCTGAGATTATTAAGATTCTTAGGGTCTGAGGGAGTAGGCCTCAGAGCGGCCAGGAGGGGCAGTTAAACGGAGGCCTGTTGCTTTTGGAGTGCAGAAGGAGCAGGGTCAAAAGACATTTAGGGCTCAGAAGGATTGGTGCTCATGGCACGGTAGGGCTCCAAAGGATTGGTGCTCGAGGTCTTCTCTGGGCTTGTGAATCAGGATCAGGTCTTTTGAAGGATTTAGAGTCAAATGTGTCTTTGGGCCCACCAGGATTGCCACCTGCAGTTTTTTTAATGGAGATGAAAAGCTAAAACAGAGGGCGGAGGGCACCCAGGGATTAGGACTGAGAGAAAATTCCACCTGAGCTGGAATTAGCTCCTCGAGCACGTTAGGGATCAACCGCACCCACTCCCACGATTACCTCTTTCATTTCTATGCACATGACAGCCCAAATCTGTATCTTCTCTTTTGTTCTTCCTCCTGCAACCTCCAGGTCACAACTCCTCCAGCGTTCAGGACATCCCCATTTGGATGTCCTCCCTCCACCTAAAATTCAACATGTCCAAGACAGAGCTCCTAATCTTCTCTCCTAAACCCTGTCTTCTATCTCACAAGCCCACAGTCTTGGTGTCATCCTTAACTCCTTAATCTCATTCACCTCACATACCCAATCCATCACCAAATCCTCCTAGTCTCATCTGCAAACCAAAGCCAAGATCCACTTTTTCCTCCCCATCCAAACCACTGCCATGTAACTCCAACCACTCATCTTATTCTGACCAAATTGCTGCATCAGCCCCCTTTCTGATTTCCCAACCTTCTGCTTCTCCCCACCTCAGGCCATACTTCACTCTACTGCCTAGATTATCTTTCTACAGAAACGTTCAGGGCATTTCACCCTCCTTCTCAAAAATCTCCAGTGGTTGCCTGTCAACCTCCCAATCAAACAAAAACTCCTCACCTTTGGCTTTAAGCTTTCCATTACCTAGCCCCTTCCTATTTCAATTCCCTTATCTCCTATTACATCTCAGCCTGCCTAGTCCAGTTCTCTGCTGCTGAACTTCTCATTGTGCTGAGATCTCACCCATCTCATCGCCAACCCCTGAACCTCTACCTACATCTAGACTGGAATGTCTTCCCTCCTCAAATCTGCCATCACTCTTCCCCCCTTCAAAACACTACTGAAGGACAATCTCCTACATGAGATTGTCTCCACTCCCTTCTGCATCACCTTGACTTATACTCTTTGCTCTTTCCCCCTCTCCCTGACCCTCAGCACTTAGGAATATATGTGCATATCTATGATTCTATTTATTGATTTTCATGCCTGTTCACTTGTTCTGATACCGGGGATAGCAGGAAAGGCTGAGAGACACGAGATAATACTGCTGATGCCCACGGCACAATTGAAAGGACAAGAGAAAGTCAAAGGGCAGTCAGCATGTGCTTTATTGATTACAGTAAGGTATTTTTGTCTGTGTCGATCATGAAAAACTCTGGAGCAGATTAAAGAAAACGGGTTCGCTGGGCCATTTAAATGCATTGATAAGGAACCTGTGTCCTGAACGGGAGGCTTCAGTAAGAACAGAATATGGAGAAACAGATTGGTTTCTCTTCAGTAAGCGGGAAAGACAACGAGGTACCTTGATCCTTATCTCAAACCCTAGGGCCCTTAAGCTGCTTTGAATCCCAACTCTTCGCATCCCTCAAAGTGTTCTTCACCCAGAACCTCCTGGCAAACTTTTACCCCTCCAAGTCCTTATAAGAACCTTTTAAGTCCTTATAAGAACCCTATGTCTTCATCCTTAATTCTCAAATTCATAGTGAGAATTAACTATGAGAAACCGGAGCAGATACAGGTGAATGGGGAGTAGAGCTTGGAAGAAGGAATATAAAAGAACCTTGGTTATGTTGATGCTACTGCCTTATGAGCCTTTGAAAATTTTATTCTGAAAAGTTAAAGAACAGAGCAAACAGATGGGGCCTATATTTGAACTTCAAGAATCTGTAGATCAAGGCAACTGGAAGTTTGTAGTGGATGGAGTGCAGATTGAAATAGGTGACAATTTTTCTCTGCTGGGATTGACAATCAATAATAAAAGAATGTGCACCAAAGGTTCATGTTAGGGAGACAAGCTATGGAGAACCTGGAAAAAGTCACAAAAGGTGCTGCTGTAAGAATTTCCAGAAAAATCCAAATTGTCAATTCTATGGTATTTCCAGTGTCAATGTAGGGATCAGAAAGCTGGATCCTGAAAA
Organism: Ornithorhynchus anatinus; assembly: GCF_004115215.2. Lineage (NCBI taxonomy): Eukaryota > Metazoa > Chordata > Mammalia > Monotremata > Ornithorhynchidae > Ornithorhynchus > Ornithorhynchus anatinus. The sequence continues at coordinate 96,557 of NW_024396727.1, read as the reverse complement.
AACAGGACAAAAGGAATGTCAATTCTTTGAAATGTGGTGTTGGAAAAGGCTTTTGCAAAAACCTTGGACTGCCCAGAAAATGGATTGTGAGTAAATTAAGACAAAGGGGTCTTTGGCAGTTTAAATGACCAGACTTAGTTTAGCGTACTTTGGACACATCATTATTTTGGACTAATTCTCTGGAGAAGACACTAATGCTAGGAAAAGTCCAGGGAAAATGTGGAAGAGGCAGACCAGCAGCTAGATGGGTGGAGACCATAACACCAATAATGGAAGAACCTTTTGAAAGGTCACAGACTATGGCAGAGCAGTTTGAGGGTTGCAACGGATATGGAGGCCTAAGAATTTCTAGGCTCTGGCTCAGCAGATCTAGGGCCCCTTGTGATTTTGGGTCAAAAGGTTTGAGTGCAAAGTGGGGTGGAGGATTGAGAATTCTTAGGTGTTGGCTTGGTGAGGACCCAGAGCAGCTGGGAGAACTGAAAAGGACAGGACTTTCCGGGGACAAAATACCCATGGAGTCGCTGTGAATTGCAAAGGACTGGAAGGACTGGATGGCACTTAATGATAATAATAATGAAGACTTATTTCTAGCAGTTGGTAGAAGATCTGACATTTTGTTGGGCTTAGCTGGGTTCCATCTCAGAATGTTTTCAAGGCTTGAGTGAGCCAGAGCTAAGGGTGGGGTTCAGGCTTGGAAGGATTGTGACAAGGTGAGTTTGGTACTCAGAGAGGCTTAGGAATCTGATAATCTGGGTCTAGGAGAGATCTATTGGGGCTTGGGCACCTGAAGACCCTGAGACACATATGGGGACTCTGCTTGGGTGAGGGAATCTTCCCAAGGAAAAGGGTTTGTAGCAGATAGGGTCCCAGCAGGATAGGGACCCTATCAAGAGGGGCCTTGAGTAGAATGGGTGCCATGAGCAATTGAGAGTTCCAAGCAATTTGGATGCCTAGGAGTTGGGGGCTCAAAAGGATTAAGACCCAGACGGGTAAAAGTTGGCCAGAAGACTCTGGGTCAAGAACACTTTGAGGGATGCGAAGTGTTAAGATTCAAAGCAGTTTAAGGGCCCCAAGGATTAAGCCCAGAGTAGTTTCAAGGGAGCTGAAAGGACCCGAACTCTCAGTGGTTAGGAGCCCAGAGGTGTACATCCCCTTGATTGTATTTATCATTATTATGTTGTCTTGCTTTTGTCCATCTGTCTCCTCTGATTAGACTGTGAGCTCGTCACTGGGCAGGGATTTTCTCTGTTGCCGAATAGTACATGCCAAGCACTTAGTATAGTTCTCTGCACATAGTAAGTGCTCAATAAACACGAATGAATGAAAACTCGGTCCTCTCCCAGACTTCTCTATCACCGTGGATGGCACGACCATCCTTCCCGTCTCTCAGGCCCGCAATCTCGGTGTCATCCTTGACTCGTCTCTCTCGTTCACCCCACACATCCTATCCGTTACCAAGACCTGCCGGTTTCACCTCTACAATATCGCCAAGATCCGCCCTTTCCTCTCCACCCAAACAGCTACCTTACTGTTACGGGCTCTCGTTATATCCCGGCTAGACTACTGTGTCAGCCTTCTCTCTGACCTCCCTTCCTTCTCTCTCACCCCGCTCCAGTCTATTCTTCACTCCGCTGCCCGGCTCACCTTCCTGCAGAAACCATCTGGGCATGTCACTCCCCTTCTTAAACAATGCCAGTGGTTGCCTATCAACCTCCGCTCCAAACAAAAACTCCTCACTCTAGGCTTCAAGGCTCCATCACCTTGCTCCTTCCTACCTCTCCTCCCTTCTCTCTTTCTACCATCCACCCTGCACGCTCCGCTCCTCTGCCGCCCACCTCGTCACCGTCCCTTGGTCTCGCCTATCCCGCCGTCGACCCCTGGGTCACGTCCTCCCACGGTCCTGGAACGCCCTCCCTCCTCACCTCCGCCAAACTGATTCTCTTTCCCTCTTCAAAACCCTACTTAAAACTCACCTCCTCCAAGAGGTGAGACTGAGCTCCTCTTCTCCCTCTACTCCCTCTGCCATCCCCCCTTTACCTCTCCACAGCTAAACCCTCTTTTTCCCCTTTTCCCTCTGCTCCTCCACCTCTCCCTTCCCATCCCCACAGCACTGTACTCGTCCACTCAACTGTATATATTTTCTTTACCTTATTTATTTTGTTAATGAATTGTACATCGCCTTGATTCTATTTAGTTGCCATTGTTTTTACGAGATGTTCTTCCCCTTGACTCTATTTATTGCCATTGTTCTTGTCTGTCCGTCTCCCCCGATTAGACTGTAAACCCGTCAAACGGCAGGGACTGTCTCTATCTGTTGCCGACTTGTTCATCCCAAGCGCTTAGTACAGTGCTCTGCACATAGTAAGCGCTCAATAAATACTATTGATTGAAAGAATGAATGAATGAATGAATGAATGATTGGGATTCAAGAGAGATGCAGTGTGCCAAAGGATTCAGTATCGAAGAGATTTAGGGCTCAGAAGAACTGAGCAGCTCAAAAAGTGTAGCTTGAAGATTGTGACAGATATGGTGGCATAAGAATTTCTAGGCTCTGGCTCAGCAGGGCTGGGGCCCATTGTGATTTCTGGTCAGAAAGCTTGAGTTCAAAGTTAAGTGGAGGATTGATAATTGTTAGGTGTTGTCTTGATGAGAGCCCAGAGAAGCTTGGGGAACAGAAGAATTGCCCCACATGCAGATTTATGAAAATGAGATAGAGTTGAGCACCTGGGCAATAAGGCTTTGAAGTTATTGGGGGGGTCAGAGACTCATGGGCCCTGAGAAGTAGAGAATTTTTAGCAATGTGGGGTTCAAGCCAATTAAGACTCAGTGACTGCAGGTCTCAGAGATGTAGGGAAGGAAATGATTATGTTTCTGAAGCCTCGGAGCCCAATTCCACGAGGGTCCAGAAGGAGCAGGACTCTAGGTAGGTTTTACAGATCAATGCAGAAGGAGGGGTGACCACTGACTGGGCCTCTGACTGATTCAGAATCTGAGCACTTGGAGGTTTCCAGAGGGTCAGTGCCGGAGGGATTAAGGCTCAGCAGATTTAGAGATTGCTGCAGTTGAAAGGTCCAATAGATTAGAATGGAGCTACAAAGGGATGTCCATTTGCAAGTCTGTGTTTTTGTTTTTGTCTGTGTGTGTTTGTGTGTGTGTGAGTGTGTATGTGTGTCCCCGTAAGTATTTGTAGGTGACAGTGTGGGTTAAGAGCGGGTGGGATTTAGGATGTTGGGTTCAGAAAACAGTGGGCTTTCATTCATTCAATAGTATTTATTGAGCACTTACTATGTGCAGAGCACTGTACTAAGCGCTTGGCATGTACAAATCGGTAACAGACAGAGACAGTCCTTGCTCTTTGACGGGCTTACAGTCTAACCGGGAGAGACGGACAGACAAGAACAATAGCGATAAATAGAATCAAGGGGATATGCATCTCATTAAAATAATAGAGGGTTAGAGGATAGCTTGAATTAGGGCTCAGGAATATATAAGGACCCAGAGCCATTAGGCCTCTAATCATCAGGTGTCCGATTGTCTTATAACTGACAGAGATTAAGCCTCAGAGTCCCTTGAGGGCACAAGAGGAGAACCTGGCCGAGAGTAGCGATGGACGTCAAAGGATTAGGACACAGAGTAAATTCTACCTGAGCCAAAATCATGCCTTCAAACACATTAGGATCAACTGAATTGGGACCTCCCAGAGGTAAGGGCTCACTCAGAAGGATTATCACTCAGGTGGGTTTAGGACTCAGAAGGCTAAGGGGAGGCTCAGGATATTTGGGGGCCTTGAAGGGTTAGGAGTTAAAAGTGGCTTGGAGGCCACCAGGAGTAGCACCCACAGTTGTTTTAAGGGCATGGAAAAACAAAGACTTGAGGTGGTTTAGGGCTCAGAAAGAGTATGCCTGAAGCATACACAGTGTGCAATTGGATTCAGACTCAGAGCAATATATACAGAGCAATATATACCTCAAAAAGAGAATTGTAGGTTTCAAGGGGTATAGGGCCCTGAAATATTAGGACTGAATGACAGGTTTGAGGCCTGGCAGATTAGTGTGGGTAGCAGTTTTGGGCTGAGATTATTAGGATTCTTTGGCCTCAGAGCGGCCTGGAGGGTCAGCTGAATCACAGTTTCAATACATTTGAGGTTCAAAAGGAGCAAGGTAAAGAGCCCTCAAAGGCTTAGAAGGATTAGAGCTCTGAGTGCTGACATTGATTGGACCTCGTTGGCCTTTCCAGGCTTCTGAAACAGTATGAGGAGTCCTCTGATTAGCCTCCCCAAACTAATCCCCCTTTTCCTCAGCTGCTGCTTCTTTCTGGGTCACCATGACTCACTCTTTTTGCTCTCCCCCACCGCTTGCCCCCAACACATAGGTTTATAGGTAAAAACCTATAATTCTATTTAGATGTCTGTATCCTCCACTTTCGACTGTAATCACACTGTGAATTAGGATAGTTTCTCTTTATTGCTGTATTGTACTTAGCAAGCACTAGCGCAGTGCTCCGCACTGCTCTACAACCATGGTCAGAGATTTGATCCTTCTATGGGATGCAGCTGGGTGGGGCTCCAGGAGGATTTAGGGAACACTCAGAATCGATTGAGGGGTCCAGAGGATTAGGGACATAGAGGGTTTTGTATGCTGAGCATCTTAGGGATGAGAATTTAGATTATTTTAGAGATTAGATTACAGATTAGAGTCGGTAGGAGTTTTGGGCTCAGATTATTAGGATTCTTTGGACTCCGAGGGGCTTAGCGACCTGGAGGGTCAGCCCAATCACAGTTTCGATACATTTGGGGTTCAAAAGGAGCAAGGTAAAAAGCCCTCTAGGACTCAGAAGGATTAGCACTCTGAGAGCTGTAGGGTCCAGAATGATTGGCCCTCACGGGCCTCTCCAGCCTTCTGAAACACGATGAGGACTAGGCTGCCTTTTGGGCTCCGTAGAATTAAGCCTAAAGCCTGGGATCAGGGCTTGAGGGCAAATAGACTCAAATCTGTTTGAGGGCTCAGGTAGGATTAGCTCTCAGAACATGCTTAGGGTTCAGAGTGATTAGAGGGCTCAGAGTTTTTTAGGGCACTGAAGGATTTGGTCTCCAACTGGATTTATCCTCTGGAGCATGAGGGATTAAGGGTTCTGAAGGACTTGGAATGATCATGGCCCAGAGAGAGGCAGCTCTCAGAAAGTGGTAACCTCGGTGAAGAGGTTGAAAGTCTGAGGGGACTAAGGGACAGACAGGTAGGGCCCAGAACAACATAGGGCAGAGAGTGAGCAGGGCCCCTAATAGTCTAGGTCTCAGAATGCTGGACAGGATAGAAGGAACATGGATTTCTTGTAATATGGTGTTGAAGATGTTTTTTGCGGATACCACGGATTGTCAGAAAAACAACCAAATGGATTTTGGAAGCAATTAAGCCAAAGTGGTCTTAGGTAGGCCAAATGACTCAAATTAGCATATTTTGAATCTATCATCAAGAAGACTAATTCTCTGGAGAAGACACTTATGGTAGGAAAAGGCTGGGGAGAATGTGGAAGAGGCAGACAAGCAGCTAGATGGGTGGAGACCATAACAAAGATAACTAGCGAAAAGGTAGGCAGTTCCTGGATTATGGCAGTGGACAGGATGTTCTGGAGAAAGTATACTCGTGGAGTCGCTATGAATCAGAAAGGATTCCATGGCCCTAAATAATAATGATAAGGAGAGTTTAGTTCCAACAGTTGGTAGAGGATCCAACATTCTGTCAAGCTCAGGTGGATTATGGCTCAGAGTGTTTTTTAGGGCACTGGAGAGCCATGGCTCAGGGTAGGTTTAGGTTTCTGAAGGAAAGAAACATAGAGAGTTTGTTACTCTGAGAGGCTTCGAGATCAGAAAATCTGGTGCTTAGAGACCTCCATTTGGGTCTCAGGTTTCTGAGAACTCAAAGTTTGGTGTTGACAGGGCACTAAAGGGGTTCGAACAACGAGAATGCAGAGCGACTGGGGGCAACCTTCCAAAGGAGTAGGGCCTAAAGCAGATCGGGACTGATAGAATGGGGGAGAAGAGCTAACAGCACCTGAGCAGAACAGGTGCCTCAAGCAAGAGAGGATTTAAAAGAATTATAATGCCGAGTGGGGAGGGGCTCAGAAGGATTAGGACTCCTTTGGATAGAAGTTCTCCAGAAGGCTCAGGATGAAGAGCACTTTATGAGATATGGGGGCCTAAGATCAAAGCGGTTCAAAGACCCCAGAGTTTAAGCCCCAGAGTGGTTTCAGGGGAGCTGAAAGGATCTGGACTAATCGTGATTTAGGGACAAGATGGATTGGAATTCAAGAAAGATGCAGTGTGCTGAAGCACTGAGAATTGGAGTGATGTAATACTCAGAAGAACTGTGAGCTTAGCACAGTTCGAGGCGGCAACTGCTGTGAAGGAACAAGAAATCCCAGGTTCTGAACTCTGCGGGACTGAGGCCCCGTGTGATTTTTGGTCTAAAAGATTGAGTCCTAAGCGAAGTTGAGGGTTGAGAATTGGTTAGGTGACTGCTGGATGAGGGACTACAGTGGGTTGGGTTGCCGAAGAATTGCAACCCATGAGTGGGTTAGGTGTGAGAGTCAGTTGGACTCCCTGGGTTGTGAATGCGCTGAGGGTTTTATCATTATCATTATTAAGCGCTGTCAAGTCATTTCCAATTCACGGCAACTCCATGGATGTACTTTCTCCAGAACGTCCTGTCTTCTGCCACAGTCCACAGCCTTTCCTAATGGTTCTTCCACTATCGGGTCAGAAACACGCGGGCTCTGAGAAGCTGAGAATTGCAAGTGATTTGGGGTTGAGGCCAATTAGGACTCAGAGATGTTAGATCTCAATGTTGTTGGGGAAGAATTTATTAGGATTTGGAGAGAACTGGGGTTTAAGAAGACTCAGGATCTGATTCCCCGAGGGCCCAGAAGGAGCAGGGCCCTTGAGGAGTTTCAGAGCTTCAAGCAGTAGGAGGCATTAGCGCTGTTTAGGGCTCAGACAAATTCAGATTTGGAGCACCCGGAAGGCTCTGAAGAGTCAGTACCTATGGAGATTAAGAGTTTAGAAGGTTTAGAAATCAGTGCAGGCTGAGTGGATGAAGAGATATGGTTTGAACAGAGGTGAGTGAGTGTTCGTAGGTGAGAGTGTGTGCATGCATGCGCGTGCCTGCGTTAGTAAGTGTATGTCCTTTACAGTTCTGTAGGTTGCAGGCTGGAGGGAGAGAGGGTAGGAATTTAGGGTGTTGAGTTCAGAGTTGACTAGGGCTCAGGAGTGTTGGGGCTTAGATGATATCAGAGATTGGATGGATTCAGATTCAGAGCATATTAACGCTCAGGAGGGCTGAGGAAAGATCAGAGATTAGGTGTTTAACGGTCCCAAAGACTTAGTTCCAAGCATGCTCAGAGGATTGATCCCTTTATAGGGCTCAGCCGGGTGAAGGCTCCAAGAGGGGTAGTACAAATCCAGAGTTGTTTGAGGGCTCCAAATGATTAGGGACACAGTGGGTTTCACATGCTCAGCTTCGTAGGAATGAAAACCCTTGGGACTCAGAGAAGGCTGTTGTAGAGATCGAATTAGGGCACAGGCTTATTAAGGCTCAAAGATGTTTAAGAACCCAGAGTTGTTAGACCTCTAACTTTCAAGAGCCCGATTGCCTCAGAGCTCAGTGGGAATAGGCCTCAGAGCTCCTCGAGGGCACAGAAGGAGAACGAGACCCAGAGCAGCAGAGTGGGCCAAAGGATTAGGATTCTAGGTGATAACAAGGAGAACAACGATAACAACAATAATGGAAGAACCACTAGAGTGTCTGACAATCATAATGGAGGACACGACGTTTTGAAGACAGTATACCCATTGGGTCATCGTGCATCGCAAAGGACTCAACGGCACTTAATAATATTGATAATGAAAATCTTGTTCCAGCATTTGGTAGATGACCCAATGTTATGTCAGGTTCAGCTGGATTCCAGTTCAGAGTGTTTCTTAAGGCTTGGAAGAGCCAAGGCTTAGTGTGGGCTAAGGGCTCAGGAGGACTGGGACAAGGTGAGTTGTCTACTCAGAGAGGCTTAGGGCTCAGAAAATCTAGGGCTCAGAGAGATCCATTTGGGGCTCAGGTGTCTGAGTACGTGTGGGACTCAGCTAGGGGAAGGGGCTCAAACAACGAGAATGCAGAGCCATCGAGGACATCTACCAAAGGAGGATGTCCCAAAGCAGACCAGGGCCCAGACAGATGAGGAATCAGTTGAAGGAGCACCTGAGCAGAAAGGGCGCCTTGAGCGATTTTGTAGGAAATGATACCCCTGGGGCACAGTAGGACCAGGATTCCAGGGGACTTATAAGGCTTTTTTTAAGCAATAGGAAGGATGAGCACTGTTTAAGGCTCAGACAGATTCAGGTTCAGAGTACTTGAAGGGCTCCAAAGGGTCAGTATCCAAGGCAGTTAAGGGCTCAGAGGTTCATTCAATTCATTCAATAGTATTTATTGAACGCTTACTATGTGCAGAGCACTGTACTAAGCGCTTGGAATGAACAAGTCGGCAACAGATAGAGACAGTCCCTGCCGTTTGACGGGCTTACAGTCTAATCGGGGGAGACGAACAGACAAGAACAATGGCAATAAATAGAGTCAGGGGGAAGAACATCTCGTAAAAACAATGGCAAATAAATAGAATCAAGGCAATGTACATTTCATTAACAACATAAATAGGCTAATAAATATATACAGTTGAGCAGATGAGTACAGTGCTGAGGGGATGGGAAGGGAGAGGGGGAGGAGCAGAGGGAAATGGGGGAAAAGAGGGTTAAGCTGCAGAATGGTGAAGGGGTGGTGGTAGAGGGAGAAGAGGAGCTCAGTCTGGGAAGGCCTCTTGGAGGAGGTGAGTTTTAAGTAGGGTTTTGAAGAGGGGAAGAGAATCAGTTTGGCGGAGGTGAAGAGGGAGGGGGTTCCAGGATTGCGGGAGGATGTGGCCCAAGGGTCGACGGCGGGATAGGTGAGACCGAGGGACGGTGAGGAGGTGGGCGGCGGAGGAGCGGAGCATGTGGGGTAGGTGGTAGAAAGAAGCGAGGAGAGGTAGGAAGGGGCAAGGTGATGTAGATCCTCGAAACCTAGAGTGAGGAGTTTTTGTTTGGAGCGGAGGTTGATAGGCAACCACTGGAGTTGTTTAAGAAGGGGAGTGAGATGCCCAGATCGTTTCTGCAGGAAGATGAGCTGGGCAGCGGAGTGAAGAATAGACTGGAGCTGGGTGAGAGAGGAAGAAGGGAGATCAGAGAGAAGGCTGACACAGTAGTCTAACCGGGATATAACGAGAGCCTTTAGCAGTAAGGTAGCCATTTGGGAGGAGAGGACAGGGCATATCTTGGCGATAGTGTAAAAGTGAAACCGGCAGGTCTTGGTAACGGCTAGGTTGTGTGGGGTGAACGAGAGACATGATTCAAGGATGACACCGAGATTGCGGACCTGAGAGACAGGAAGGATGGTTGTGTCATCCACAGTGACAGGGAAGTCTGGGAGAGGACTGGGTTTGGGAGGGAAGATGAGGAGCTCAGTCTTGCTCATATTGAGTTTTAGGTGGCGGGCCAACAACCAGGTGGAGACATCCTGGAGGCAGGATGAGATGAGAGCCTGAAGGGAGGGGGAGAGGACAGGGGCGGAGATGTAGATCTGCATGTCATCTGCGTAGAGATGGTAGTCAAAGCCGTGAGAGCGAATGAGTTCACCGAGGGAGTGAGTGTAAATGGAGAACAGAAGAGGGCCAAGAACTGACCCCTAAGGAACTCCAACACTGGTGCAGCTGAATGGTCCAAACTACTTGTTTTGAAGAAAGATTACTGTGTGGGCGTGTCCTTGTGTGTGAGTGTATGTGAGTGTGTGTGTGTTTATGTGTCTATTCCTGTCGTAGATGGAAAGTTATGGGAAGAGCAGGTGGGAGTTAGGGCATTTGGTTCAGAGTTCCGAACAGGTTAGAAACGTTGGGGCTCAGAACTGTGCCAAAGGTCGGTTGGATTAGGAGTCAGTGTACTTAAAGGTCCAGGAGGATTGATGCTCACAGCATTTAATGGAGAGCTGGGGAAGGCTCAGGGATTGCATTTTTAATGGTCCCCAAAGACTTGGTTCCAGACGTGGTAAGAGGATTCATCCTTCCGTAAAGCTCAGTCGGGGTAAGGCTCTGAGCAGATGAGGGCACACTCAGAATCGGTTGAGGGATACAACAAACTGGGGACACGGTGAGATTCGTATGCTGAGAGTCTTAGGAATGAGAACCACTGGGGCTCAGAGAAAGCTGGAGCACAGAGTAAATTAGAGTTCCGGCCTATTAGGTCTCAGAGATGTTTAAGGACCCCAAGCTATGTGGCCTCAAAGCATCAGGAGTCCGACTGTCTTAGAGCTCAGTAGGATTATGCTTCAGAACCCCTCAGAGGCACAGAAGGAGAACGGGACCCAGAGCTGTGGAAGGCATCAAATGATTAGGACTCAGAGAGAATTCTACCTGGGCCAAAATCATGGTCTCAAGCACATTTGTGTTCATTGCCTCTTACTCCATCCTAATCATCCTCGACCACTCAGCAGCCTTTGACACTGTGGACTCTCCCCTTCTCAACAACTCGTTATCCAACCTTGGCTTCAGTGACTCTGTCCTCTCCTGGTTTTCCTCTTATCTTTCTGGCCGTTCATTCTCAGTCTCCTGTGCAGGCCCCTCTTCCCACTCCCAACCTCTAACTGTAAGCGTTCTTCATGGGTAGGTTCCTGGTCCTCTTCTATTCTCCATTTACACTCGGTCCCTGGGGGAACTCAATTACTTCCAAGGCTTCAACTACCATCTCTACGTGGATGACACTCCAATCTACATCTCCTCCCCTGTTGTTTCTACCTCTCTCCGGGTTCGCATCTCCTTCTAACGAAAGGACATCTCTACTTGGATGTCCTCCCATGACTTCAAACTCAACATGTCCAAGTCAGAGCTCATTAGCTTCCCTCCCAAACCCTCTTCTCTTCCTGTCTTTCTCGTTACTGTGGTTGGCACTACCAACCTTAGTGTCTCACAAGCCCGCAACCTTGGTGTTATCCTTGACTTGCTCTCTCATTCACCCCACAAATCCAATCCGTCACCAGAGCCTGCCGATCTCACCATTACAACCTAGCCAAAATCAGCCCCTTTCTCTCCATTCAAACCGCTACCGTGTTAGTGCGGTCACCTATCCTATCCCGATTGAATTACTGCATCACCTCCTTTAAGACCTCCAACCTCAGGCCTCTCCCCACTGCAGTCCATACTGCATTCTACTATCCAGATGATCTTTCTAGAAGAAACCTTCGGGACATGTCACTCCTCTCCTCAAAAATCTCCAGTGGTTACCCAACAACCTCCATATCAAACAAAAACTCCTGACTGCCATCATCAAAGATTGCCGTCATGTTGCCCCTCCTTTCCTCATGTTCCTTCTCTCCTTCCACATCTGAGCTTGCACACTGTGCTCCTCTGGTGTTGACCTTCTCACTTGTGCCTCATTCTCACCTGTCCTGCCGTTGAACCCTGACCCATGTTCTACCTCTGGCCTGGAACGCCCTCCGTCCTCAAATATGTCAAACAATCACCTTCCAACTCCTAGGGGTTGGCTTGATGAGGGCCCAGAGGGGCCTGGGGGTACCAAAGATTTGCCCCGTGAGTGGATTATGTAAATGAGATAGAGGTGGGCAACTGGGAGATAAGTGCTTTGAGGGTCTTGGGTGGTCAGAGACCCTGGGGCCCAGAGAAGTAGAGAATTCTGAGCTATTTGGGGTCCAGGACAATTAGAACTCAGAGATCGTAGGTCTCAGAGATGTTGAGGAGGAAATGATTAGGTTTCCAAAGAATCGGGGCCTGATTCCATGAGGGTGCAGAAGGAGCAGGACTCTAGGTAAGTTTTATGGCTCCAAGCAGAAGAAGGGCTGAACACTGTTTAGGGCTAAGACTGATTAAGATTCTGAGCATTTGGAGGTCTCTGGAGGGTCAGTGCTGGAAGCAGATAAGGGCTCAGAAGGTTTAGAGATTGGTGTGGTTGAAAGGTCCAAAAGATTTGAACAGAGCTATGTATGTCTGTTTGCGAGGCTGTGTTTATGTGTTTGCTAGTGTCTGTGTGAGTGTGTTTGTGTGAGCTTGTGTGTAAGTGCGTGCCTTCATAAATATTTGTGGGTGCCAGGGTCAAGGAAGAGCAGGTGTGAGGTAGGGCGTCGGATTCAGAGTTGTCTAAGGTTCAAGTGTTGAGGCCCCGAGCACTGGCAGGGTCATATGGATTCTGACTCAGAACACTTAAAGCCTCAGGAGGATTTGTGATCACAGCAGTTCAGTGCCTAAAGAGTGCTTGACGCTTAGAACACCATTTGCCAAGTAGTAAGTGCTAAACAAATACCATAATTATTATTAATGGAGGGTTGGGGAAGGCTCAGGGATTGGGGCTTGAACCGTCCCCAGTGATTTAGTGGGGAACCATCTTGCCGTTCAAACAAGCCAGGGGGCTCCTTCTCCTCCTTCCTGCACAAATCTGTAGGTGGCAGGTTGAGGGAAGAGCAAGTATGTATGTTTCCACCCTGACTCTGCTCTCTCATTCACCCCAAATATCCAATCTCCTGTGTGCCTTAAGGATGTCAATTGTTGGGATTCAGAGAGGGTTGGAGGAAAGATCAAATTAGGGCTCAGGTCTGTTAGGGCTCAGAGATGTTTTAGGACCGAGAGCCGTTAAACCTCTAGCTGTCGGGATTCTAATTGCATCAGAGCGCAGTGGGTTTGGGCCTCACAGCCCCTGGAAGACACAGAAGGAGAACTGGACCCACAGCGGTGGAGGATGACAGGTGATTAAGACTTGGTGTGAATTCCACCTGAGCCCAAGATCGGGGACTGGAGCACATTAGGGTCCAATCAAATCCGGATGGCCCAGCGACTCAGGTCAAAGAAAGATTAGCACTGAGGTTGGTTTAGGGTACAGAAAGCTTACGGGAGGCCCAGGGCATTTGAGGGCTCTCAAGGATTAGGAGTCCAAAGCAGGTTGGGGGCCACCTGCAGTAGCACCTGGAGTTGTTTTAAGGGAGCGGAAGAAGTTAGATTCGGAGCGGATTTGGGCTCCAAAGGATTGCAACTGAAGAGAGATGCGGTGTGCAGCCAGTTTAGGATTCAGAGTGCTGGAAAGCTCAGAATGAGATTTTGGGGTTTCAAGCAGTTGAGGGCAAGGAGGCATTAGGACTGGGCAGTGGGTTTGAGGCCAACACATTGGGAGCAGGAGCAATTTTGGGCAGAGATTAGTAGGAGTCTTTCGACTCTGAGGGCTTAGGACTCAGAGTGGCATAGTGGATCAGCCCAATCAGAGGTCCGATGAGTTTGGGGTTCGGAGGGAGTGAGGCCAAAAGCCGTTTAGGGCTCAGAAGGATTTCTGCTCAGGGCATTGAATGGCTCAGAGTGACTGGTGCTTGAGAGCCTCTCCTGGTCTCCGAATGAGGATCAGGACTGAGGCCTCTTTTCAGACTCCGGATGATTAGGACCAAACCATGGGATAAGGACCGTACCTGAAGTAGACTCAAATCCACCTGAGGGCTCAGTTAAGAGAGCCCTCAGAACACCTTAAAGATCAGAGTAAGTACAGAGTTCAGAGAGGTTTAGGGTTCTGAAGGATTTGGGCTGCAAGTGGATTTATCCTCAGGAAGGCGAAGGCTCAGGACGTCTGAAGCACATAGAACAATCTGGGCCCAGAGCACGGCAGGCTCTGAAAGCAGTAACCTCTGCAGAGAGAGGTTGAAAGCCCAAGCAGACTAAGGCTCACACAGATAGGGCTCAGAGCGGCAGAGGTCAGAGAGCTATCAGAGCTCACTGTGGTGTGGATCTCAAAAGGAGGAACCCCTGCAGCGTGTGATGGGGCTCAGAAGGATGTGGCCTTGGCCCAGTTTCAGGGTTGGCAGGGGTTAAAATGAAGCTTGAGGATTCCGAGTGTCTTCCTAGGGGTCAGAACAGTTAAAGTCACGAAGAGAGGTGAGCCTGCCACTTGGAATCAGGACCAGAAGGACAAGGGCTCAGAGCAGTTCAGGGTCAGGAAGGATTATGGCCAAGTGTTGTTTAGGGTTTGGGGAAATACAGAGTTTGGGCTAATGAGGGTTCCAAATGACTGGGGCTTAGGGTGGTTTGGGGGCTCAGATGAATTAAGGCTCAGGGCAGCTGTCAGGGGTCAGATCAATTCAGATTCTGAGCACTACAAGCCTCAGGAGGATTCATGGTCCCAGCAGCTAATAGAGGGCTGTGGAGGATTAGGGGTCCAGGTGGTTATTAACATTCCCCAAAGACAATTATTGTACCTTTTCCCTGATCTCACATTATGTGTGTAGGGGTTTGAATGAATGATTGTGTGTGTGTGTGTGTGTGCTCTGTGTGTGTGTGTGCCATCTGTAGATTGCAGGTTGAGGGAAGAGCATGCGGGAGTTAGACTGTTGGGTCCATAGTTGTGTAGGGCTCAGAATCCTTGGATCTCAGAGGGATGTTAGATGTCACAGAAATTCAGATTCAGAGAATTCACAGGCTCAGGAGGGTTTGGGCTCACAGCAGTTAATGGAGACCTGGGAAAGGCTAAGGATTCAGGTGTTAAACAGTCTCCAAAATCATGGTTCCTGACAGTTGTGTAGAACTCAGTCGGGTTAGGGCTCCAATCAGAACTGGGCACACTCAACGTTGGTTGAAGGCTCCAAAGGATTGGGATACAAGTGAGTTTCACAGACTGAACATCTTAGGGAGGAGAATTGTTGGGGCTTAGAGAGGCTGGAGCTCAGATCAAAATAATGCTTGGACCTAGTGGGGCCCAGAGATGTTGTAAGGCCCAGAGCTGTTAGGTCTCCAACTGTAAGCAGTCTGACTACCTTACAATTCAGTGGGATTATGCATCGGAGTCACTCGAGGGCAGCGAAGGAGAACTGGGCCTAGAGTCATGGAGGGCACCCAAAGGCTGAGGGCTCTGGGCCTCTGAGGGGCATGGAACCATCATGGTCCAGAGTGTGGCAGGGCTCCAAATGTGGTAACCTCATTGGAGAGATGTTGAAAGTCAGCGGGGTCCAGCTCAGGCAGTTGGGGCCGGGAGCAGTGTAGGGCAGAGAGCAATCAGAGCCCAGAGAGTTCTTCGGCTCAGAGGAGCGGGATTGAATGATGAGAATGTAAAGCTTTCGCGGGCACCTCCTGAAGGAGTAGGACCTGAAGCATACTGGGGCCAAGATGATGGGTGAGCAGAACCAATGGCAGGTGAGCAGAACAGGAAATTTGAGAAAGTGAGGGTTCCAATTAATGAGGTTGCTGAGCAGCTGGGGGTTCAGAAAGATTAAAACTCGTTTGGATAAAAGTTCTCCCAAAGGTTCTGGGTGAAGAGCACTTTGTGGGATAGGATGAGTTGGGATTCAAAGTCCCAGAGTGGTTTTGAGGGAGTCAAAACGATCAGGCCTCAAAGCAGTTTAGAGCCCAGTTGGATTGGTTTCAGATTCCTCTGCCTTCTGAGTCACCTCAATTAATTCCCTTTGCTCTTACTCCCATTACCCCACAGTACTTACATGTATAGATATCTATATATGTATAAATCTATAATTCTATTTATTTATATTGATGTCTGTTCACTCGATTTGATGTCTGTCTCCACCCCACCCCCGTTTAGCCTGCAAACCATTTTTGGGCAGGGATTGTCTCTCTTTATTGCTTTTTTGTCTTTACCATGACTTAGTACAGTGCTTTGCAAACTGAAAGTGCTCGATCAATACAATTGCATGAATGAATGAATAAATAATGATTTCAGGATTTGGGGTTCAGGCCAATCAGGACTCAGATATCTTAGGTCTCAGAGATGTTTGGGAGGAAACAAAATTCAAAGCGAATTAGGACTCAGGAAGATATGGATTCCGATTCCACAATGGCCCAGGAGGAGGAAGGCAACTGGAAATTCTGAGGGCTCAAGGCACTAGGAGGAGTGAACTCTGTTTATTTAGGACTCAGAGAGCTACAGATTCAGAGCACTTGGCGGTATCCAAAGGGTGAGGACGCATGGCAGTTAAGGGCTCAGAAAATTAGGAATTGGTGTGGTTGAATGGACCAAAAGATTTGAACAGGAGCGTATATGAGTATGTATGTGCTCAGAAGTATGTGATTGATTCTGTGTGTGTGTGCGCACCTGTGTGTGTGTGAGAGAGTGTGTGTCTGTGGGTATGCACATGAGTGTGTGTGTGTCTGTGTGTGCGGTTGTGTGTGTCTTTGTGTGTATGTGTGTGTGTAGGTAGGTCTGTAGATGACAGGGTTGAAGATAGGGCATTGGATTCAGAGTTGTCTACTGCTCCAAATCCATGAAGCTCGGAGCTGTGTCAAGGGTCAGACAGACTCATTTGGATTCAGAGCATTTAAAAGGCACAGGAGGATTCATGCTCACAGCAGTTTATGGAGGGCTGGGGAAGGCTAAGAATTTGGGTGTTTCATGGTCTCCAAAGACTTACTTCCAACCATACCCAAGGGATTGATCCTTCTCTAGGGTTCAGTTGGATTAGGGCTTCAAGCGGAGGCAGGCACACTCAAAGTTGCTTGAGGGTTCCAAAGAATGAATTTCACATGCTGAGAATTTCCCGCTGTGAATTTCATAGGCTGAGTGTCTTAGAGATGAGAACCACTGGGGCTCAGAGAGGACTGGAGGACAGAATGTATGACTGGGCTCCTCATCTTCCCTCCCAAGTCCGGTCCTCTCCCAGACTTCCCTATCACAGTGGATGGCACGACCATCCTTCCTGTCTCTCAGACCCACGATCTCGGTGTCATCTTTGGCTCGTCTCTCTCGTTCACCCCACACATCCTATCCGTTACCAATACCTGCCAGTTTCACCTATACAATATCGCCAAGATCCGCCCTTTCCTCTCCACCCAAATGGCTACCTTACTGCTACAGGCTTTTGTTATATCCCGACTAGACTATTGTGTCAGCCTTCTCTCTGATCTCCCTTCCTCCTCTCTCGCCCTGCTCCAGTCTATTCTTCACTCCACTGCCCGGCTCATCTTGCTGCAGAAACAATCCGGGCATGTCACTCCCCTTCTTAAACACCTCCAGTGATCGCCTATCAACCTCCGCTCCAAACAAAAACTCCTCACTCTAGGCTTCAAGGCTCTACATCACCTTGCCCCTTCCTACCTATCCTCCCTTCTCTCTTTCCACTGCCCACCCCGCATGCTCCGCTCCTCTGCCGCCCACCTCCTCACCATCCCTCGGTCTCGCCTATCTCGCCGTCGACCCCTAGGTCATATCCTCCCGTGCTCCTGGAATGCCCTCCATCTTCACCTCTACCAAAGTAATTCTCTTCCCCTCTGCTAAACCCTACTTAAAACTCACCTCCTCCAAGAGGCCTTCCCAGACTGAGCTCCCCTTCTCCCTCTACTCCCTCTACCGTCCCCCACCCTTCACCTCTGCAGCTAAACCCTCTTTTCCCCCCATATCCCTCTGCTCCAACCTCTCTCCCTTCCCATCCCCTCAGCATTGTATTCGTCTGCTCAAATGTATATATTTTCATTACCGTATTTACTTTGTTAATGAAATGTACATCGCCTTGATTCTATTTAGTTGCCATTGTATTTACAAGATGTTCTTTCCCTTGACTCTATTTTTTGCCACTGTTCTTGTCTGCCTGTCTCCCCCCTATTAGACTATAAGCCCATCAAACGGCAGGGACTGTCTCTATCTGTTGCCAACGTGTTCATTCCAAGCACTTAGTGCAGTGCTCTGCACATAGTAAGCGCTCAATAAATACTATTGAATAAATGAATGAATGAATGAATGAATGAATGAATGTATTAGGGCTCAGGCCTCTCAGGGCCCATAGATGTTGAAGGGTTCAGAGCCATTAGGCCTCCAACCGTCAGGAGTCTGATTGATGTAGAGCTCAGAGAAATTACTGCTCGGAGTCACTCGAGAGCACTGAAAGAGAATAGGAAAAAGAGCCATGGAGGGAACCTAAAGAGTAGGACTCAGAACCAATGCCAGCTGAGCCACAATCAGGGCCTCAAACACTTTAGGCTTCAATCACATTGGGAACACCAGTGGTTAAAGCTTCAGAAGGATTAGCACTAAGGTGTGTTTTAAGGTACAGAAGGCTATGAGGAGGGCCGAGGACATATAGGGGCTATGCTGGATTAGGAGTCAAAAGTGGCTTGGGGGCCAAAAGGAATTGCTCCCGCAGTTGTTTGAAGGGTGTGGAAGAACAAAGACTTGAGAGTGAGTTGTGGCTCAAAAGGTTTGCGACTAAAGAGAGATGCAATGTGCAACCAGATTAGGACTCAGAAGGCGGGAGTACTCATTGTGAGAATTAGGGGTTTCAAGAGATCTTGGGCTCCAAGGTTTTTGAACTAGGAGCAGGTTCGAGTCCAGAGGGACTAGGACCGGGTGCAGTTTGGGGCTGAGATTATTAGGATTCTTGGGACTCTGAGGGATTATGCTTCAGAGTAGCCTGGAAAGGCAGCCAAATTGGAGATCCGAAGCTTTTAGGGCTCAGAGGGGAGCAGGGTCCACAGCCATTTAGGCCTCAGAAGGATTAGTGCTCAGGGCATAGCAGGGCTCAGAAGGATTGGTGTTCGTGGGTCTCTGCGGGATTCTGCATCAGGATCAGGACTCAGAAGGAATAGGAGTTGGTAGTGGCTTGGGGCCAGAAAGGATTGACCACCAGAGTTGTTTGAAATGAGAAGAAAAGCTGAGATGAGGGTGGACGGCACCTAAGGATTAGGACTCACAGCGAATTACTCCTGAGCCAGAATTAGGACCTTGAGCACAGTAAGGTTCAATCAGTTCTGCTGCCACTAATTCAACTATGCATCTCTATGCGGAAGACTCCCAAATCTCTATCTCCTTCCCTGTTCTCGCTCCCTCCCGCCAACCTCGTATCTTCTCCTGCCTTTCGAACACCTCTATTTGGTTGTCCTCCTGCCCCCTTAAAACTCAATATGTCCAAGACAGAGCTCTTGTTTTCTCACCCAAACCCTGTCCACTCCCTGACTTTCCCATCAAGAGGGATGGCACAAAAAAATCTTTCCCATCACACAAGCCTGTAACCTTGATGTCATCTTCGACTCAGATCTCTCATTCAACCCACATATCCAATCCGTCACCAGAGCCTGCCGGTTTCACCTGCAAAACATCACCGAAATTTGCCCTTTCCTCTCCATTGAAACACCTACCATGTTAGTGTCATCACTCATCCTATTCCAATTGGATTAGTCCTTCAGCCTCCTCTCTGACCTCCCAGCCTCCTTTCTCTGCCCACTTCAGTCCATACTTCTCTCCACTGCCTGGATTATCATTCCACAAAATCATTCAGGACCATGTCACCCTTCTCCTCAAAAATCTCCAGAGGTTGTCTATCAACCTCTGGATCAAACAAAAAAGCCTCACTATTGGCTTTAAAGCTCTCCATTCCCTTGCCCGTTCTGATCTCCCCTTGCATCTCTCCATCTACCTCACTGCCCACTCACTCCACTCCTCTGGTGCTAACCATCTCACTCTGCCCTGATCACGCTCGTCCCATCACCTATCCCTGGTCCATGCCCTATCTCTAGACTGGAATCCCCTCCCTCTTCAAATCTGCCAACATCACTCTTCCCCCGATCAAAGCACTATGAAAGGAAAAGCTCCTCCCTGGGACCTTCCCAGACTAAGACCCCTTTTCTACAGCTCCCACATGAGGGTACAGCCGCTTCCACTCCCCCGGTTTCAACTATCATCTCTATGGAGATGACATTCAAATATACAACTCCTCCTCTGTTCTCATTTCCACCCTCCAGGCTCACATCTCTTCCTGCCTTCAGGACACCTCCACTTGGATGTCCTTCCACCCCCTAAAGCCCAACTTGTCCAAGACACAGCCCCTTAGGATCCCTCCCAAACTCTGTCCTCTCCCAAACCTTTCCAACCCTGTGTGGACGACACAACCATCCTTCCTGTGACACACACCTACAACCTTGGGGTCATCCTTGACTCAGCTTTCTCATTCCCCCCACATAACCAATCCACCAGCAAAGCCTGCAAGTCTCACCTGCACAACATCACCAAGCTCCAACCTTTCCTCCGAGGATTAGGCTCAGGGAATTGCAGGACTTGGAATGAATTCCATTAAATAAGGATCAGGATGAAGGACTTTTTCAGTCTCCAGAGGATTAATACCACTATTACTAGTAATAATAATAATGTGGGTATTTGTTAAGTACTTACTATGTGCAGAGCACTGTTCTAAGTGTTGAGGTAGATACAGGTTGTATCTACAGGTTGTAATCAGGTTGTCCCACGTTAGGCTCACAGTTGATTCCCATTTTTCAGATGAGGTAACTGAGGCACAGAGAAGTTGTGACTTGCCCACGGTCACACGGCTGACAAGTGGCAGAGCCAGGATTTGAACCCATGACCTCTGACTCCCAAGCCTGACCCCTTTCCAATAAGCCACGCTGCATTGTAACTCAAGTTCACAAGGTAAGAGGTACTTCTCACCGTGCCTAGACTTTAATTCCATTTCAACTAACACTTCTTATTACTGGTGTCAGTTATCTTGCTGAGAATTGACACTGCTGGTCGGATGGGAACCAAAGTAAAACTGCCTCCCAGCCTGAATCGTGCATTCAGAGTTCTAGAGGAAGTAGACTGAAATCTGTTTGAGGGCTCAGGTTGGATTAGCCCTCGGAGCTCACTGGGGTTCAGAGTTATTGGGGGGTCACAGCTTTTAAGGCCTCCAAAGGATTTGATCTCCAAGAGAATTTATTCTCAGAAGTGTGAGGACTCCGGGCCTCTGAAGGGCATGCAACAATCAGGGCCAAGGACGTGGCAGGGCTCCGGGTGCAAGTAACCTCACTGGAGAGGTTGACAGTCAACAGAGTAAGGCTCAGGCACATGGGGCTCAGAGCTGTGTAAGGCAGAGAACAATCCGAGTCCTGGGTGTTCTGGGGCTCAATCCAGGAAGGGGATTGAGTGATGAGAATGTAGAGCCAACAAGGGCACCACCCAAAGGAGTAGGGCCAGAAGCTGATAAGGGCCAAGAGGATGGGAGAGCGGAGCCAATGGCAGTGGAGCAGAATGGGTACTTGGAGCAAGTGAGGGTTCCAATTTATTAAGTTGCTGAGCACTTGAGGGTTCAGAAAAGTTGGTGGTTCAGAAAGATTAAAACTCCTTTGGATAAAAGTTCTCCCGAAGGTTCTGGGTGAAAAGCACTTCGTGGGATGGAAAGGGTTAGGATTCAAAGTCCAGACTGGCTTTGAGGGAGTCGCAAGGATCAGGACTCAGAGCGTTTTAGGGGCCAGAAGGAGTGAGATTCAGGAGAGATGCAGTGTGCCGAAGGATTGAGCTTTGGAGAGGTGTAGGGTTCCGAAGAACTGTGCAGCTCAGTGCAGTTCGAGGGCTGTGGCAAATATACACGCCCAGGGAGTTCCGGGTTACTAGGCTCTATTGGACTGGGGCCCAGTACAGTTTTTGGTCTGAAAGAATGAGTCCTAAGAGAGGTTGAGGGCTGAAAATTGCTTATACATCCTCTGGATGAGGGTCAAGAGTGCCCTGGTTTATCGACGAATTGCCCCCTGTGAGCAGGTTAGGTCTGAGAAGGGGTAAGACATCCTGGGTGATGAGTGCTCTGAGGGTCTTGGGGGGTGAGGGGGATCAGAAACACGTGGGCTCTGAGAAGTTGGGAATTGTGAATGATAGGGGGTGGAGGCCAATTAAGATTCAAAGACCTTAGGTCTCAGAGACACTGGGGAGGAAATGATTAGGATTTAGAGTGAACTCGAGCTCAGAAGGACTCGAGGTCCAATTCAGTGAGGGCCCAGAAGGAACAGAGCCCCAGGGGAGTTTTAAGGCTTAAAGCAGTAGGAGGTGTGATTGCTGCTCAGGGCTCAGGCAGACTCAAAATTTAGAGCACTTAGAGGGGCTCTATAACTTTTAGGAATACCTTGCTGGCCCGTCAGATCAAGGAAACTGTACATTCATTGTTTTGGAGGACCATTAATAACCACCCGGACCCCTAAACCTCTGGAGCACTTTGTTAGCTCCTGGGATCATGAATCCTCCTGAGATCCGTAGTGCTCTGAATCCAAATCTCTCTGACTGCTGAGAACTACCCTGAGCCCAGACTCTTCCAAGCCTCCAAAACCTCTTTAAGTCGCAGTCGGTCTGAGCCCAGACTTTTCATTTCCCCTGGGCCCTAAGCAATGTTCGGCCCTAATCCTTCCCAGCCCTGAACTGCTCTGAGGCCTTGTCTCCCTAACCTCAAACCCAAGTGGTGGACTCACCTCTCTGCGTGACTTTAATTGCCCTGAGCCCTAGGAAGACACTCTGAGTCCTCAGACCTCTTCTTAGCCCTGAGAGCAGTCAGAGACCTTGAATCTGTTCACACCTCAACTGGGCCAAGGCATGATGCTTTTGTGCCCCTCCCACAAGTCACTTGACCTCTCTGTGCCTCAATTACCTCATCTACAAAATGGTGATTAAGACTGTGAGCCCCATGGGGGACAATCTGATCACCTTCTATCCCTCCCAGCTCTTAGAACAGTGCTTTGCACATAATAAACGCTTAACCAATGCCATCATTATTATTATTACTACCTGAGCTGAAATCAGGGCCTCCAGTATTTTAGAGTTCAATCACATCGGAACCCCCAAGCGACTTAGGGTTCAGAAAGATTAACACTAAATTTGTTTTAAGGAGCAGAAGACTATGGGGAGGCCCAGAGCAGTTTGGGGCTCTGAAGGATTAGGAATCAAAAGTGGCTTGGGTGCTCAAAGGAGTGACAACCGGAGTTTCTTTAAGGGACCCGAAGAACAAAGAGTCGAAGTGAGTTAGGGCTCAGAAAGATTGTGACTGAAGTGAAGTGCAGTGTGCAGCCAGATTAGGATCCAGTACTCTGAATTAGGGCTTTCAAAGTAGGGGTTTTTCATTCTTAGAATGAGAGTTAGGTGTTTTAAAAAGTCTAGGGGTCTGAAGCATTAGACCTGGGTAGCCGGTTTTTGGCTAGACGGATTAGGACCGGGAGCAGTTTCGGGAGAGATATTTAGGATTCTTAGGGCTCCAACAGGTTAGGCCTCAGAGGAGTCTGGAGAGTCAGCCCAAACGGTGGTCCAATTGGTTTGTGACTCAGAAGGATAGGGCCAAAAGCCCTTAAGAGGCGAGAAGGATTAAGGCGTTCAAGGTCAGCGTGTTTTCAGGGTTCGGAAGGATTGATGCCTGAAGGTCTTTCCATGATTAATTAATTAATTAATTCATTCATTCATTCGTTGGTTCATTCATCCGTTCGTTCGTTTCGTTCGTTCGTTCATTCAATAATATTTATTGAGCGCTTACTATGTGCAGAGCACTGTACTAAGTGATTGGAATGTACAATTTGGCAGCAGATAGAGACAATCCTTGAACACTGACGGGTTTACAGTCTAATCTGGGGAGACAGACAGACAAAAACAATAGCAATAAATAGAATCAAGGGGATATACACTTCATTAACAAAATAAATAGGGTAATAAAAATATATACAAATGAGCAAATGAGCACAGTGCTGAGGGGAGGGGAAGGGGGAGGAGCAGAGGGAAAGGGGGGAAAGGGGGCTTAACTGAGGGGAGGTGAAGGGAGGGGCAGAGAGGCAGCAGAGGGAGCAGAGGGAAAAGGGGAAGCTCAGTCTGGGAAGGCCTCTTGGAAGAGGTGAGCTCTCAGCAGGGCTTTGAAGAGAGGAAGAGAGTTAGTTTGGCGGGGGTGAGGAGGTAGGGCATTCCAGGACAGCATGAGGACGTGGGCCAGGGATCGATGCCAGGATAGGTGAGAACCGGGACGGTAAGGAGGTAAGCGCTTAACCAATGCCAATATCATTATTATTATTATTATTATCATTATTAGTATTGATACGGAACCTGCATCCTGAATGGGAGGCTACAATAAAAGCAGAATATGCAGATTGATTTCCCATTAGTGAAGGGGAAGGACAAGGATCAATCTTATCGCCTGGTCTCTTCATCCTTTCTCCTGAATACATCATGAGTTAAGCCGGATTGGCCGAAGATGAACAGGGAGTAAAGATTGCAGGAAGGAAAAGAAGCAACCTTCGTTAAGCTTCAGCTTCTACCATTCAAGCAGAGAGCAAAAATTTGAGGGGCTTAGTATTAATTATTACTATTAGTATTATTATTAGTATTATTAGTACTAGTATTATTATTAGTATTAGTAGTATTAGGACTTAGTATCATCCCCTTCTCCTCTACACCTAATCTCACCTTGGCTTCACGGGCTCCGTCCTCTCCTGGTTCTCCTCTTATCTCTCCTGTTGGTCATTCTCGGTCTACTTCTCAGGCTTCTCCTCCCCCTCCCATCCTCTAACTGTTGGAGTTCCTCAAGGGTCAGTTCTTGGCTCTCTTCTTTTCTCCATCTCTGAAAATGCTCTGAGTCCAGATCCTTTCGGCCCCCTGGTAACCACTCTGAGGCTTAATCCCTGGAGTCCTTACAGAGCTCTGTGTCCTAAACCTCCGCATCCCTAAAAGCGCTCTGCACCTGCAACCTTCTGGCAAATTTTTACCCACTGGAGTTCTAAATAGCTGAGCTCCCAGCTATTCTGCCTCCTAATTCCTTGGAACCCTCACTTACTCAAGGCACCCGTTCTGCTTGGGTACCATTGGCTCTACTCCCTCATCCTCTCAACCCCAATCTGCTTCAGGCCCTCCATATTTGGAAGGTGCCCACATTTGTTCTGTATTCTCCTCATTCAAGCCCCTTCCCCCCGCTGGGTCCCAATACCTACCTCGGGAACCCTCAGGCACCTGAGCCCCTAATGGACCTCTCTGAGCCCTACGGAAGTAGCAGTCCTCTGACCAGAGTGGGAGTGGTTTAAGTGGTCTTAGTGGTCTAAGCACCCTATCTCTAAGCCTTCCACAGCCCAACATTAGCAGCCTGAGCCTTTAAGTGTTCTGAATCTGAATCCATATGATCTCTGACACCGCTCCGAGCCCCAATGCTACTGAGCCTTCCAGAACTCTGAAGCCATTCCCCTAACTCCTGCTAGTTCTTCTCCCACCCCACCACCTGAGGATTTGTTTGTATGTGGACACACACATACTCAAAAACTCACACCTACCCACAGGTAAGACCACACCCACACCCCCCCAAACCATTCCCTGGCCCCGCCCCCACACACATATACTCACAGAGTTACACAAATAAACACAGCCTTGGGAATGGACAGACATGCCCACCTCAGTTCAAATCTTTTGGACCATTTAATCTAACAGCTCTCTGTCCTTAAACATCTCTGAGCCCTTGTAATCCTGAACCTTAATTCAACCTTGATTCATTCATTCATTCATTCATTCATTCATTCATTCATTCAATAGTATTTATTGAGCGCTTACTATGTGCAGAGCACTGTACTAAGTGCTTGGAATGAACAAGTCGGCAACAGATAGAGACAGTCCCTGCCGTTTGACGGGCTTACAGTCTAATCGGGGGAGACGAACAGACAAGAACAATGGCAGTAACTAGAGTCGAGGGGAAGAACATCTCGTAAAAACAATGGCAACTAAATAGAATCAAGGCGATGTACATTTCATTAACAAAATAAATAGGGTAATGAAAATATATACAGTTGAGCGGACGAGTACAGTGCTGAGGGGATGGGAAGGGAGAGGGGGAGGAGCAGAGGGAAATGGGGGGAAAAGAGGGTTAAGCTGCGGAGAGGTGAAGGGGGGTGGTAGAGGGAGTAGAGGGAGAAGAGGAGCTCAGTCTGGGAAGGCCTCTTGGAAGAGGTGATTTTTAAGTAGGGTTTTGAAGAGGGGAAGAGAATCAGTTTGGCGGAGGTGAGGAGGGAGGGTGTTCCAGGACCGTGGGAGGACGTGGCCCAGGGGTCGACGGCGTGATAGGCGAGACCGAGGGACGGCGAGGAGGTGGGTGGCGGAGGACCGGAGCATGCGGGGTGGGTGGTAGAAAGAGAGAAGGGAGGAGTGGTAGGAAGGGGCAAGGTGATGTAGATCCTCGAAGCCTAGAGTGAGGAGTTTTTGTTTGGAGCGGAGGTTGATAGGTAACCACTGGAGTTGTTTAAGAAGGGGAGTGACGTGCCCAGATCATTTCTGCAGGAAGGTGAGCCGGGCAGCGGAGTGAAGAATAGACTGGAGCAGGGCGAGAGAGGAGGAAGGGAGATCAGAGAGAAGGCTGACACAGTAGTCTAGCCGGGATATAACGAGAGCCCGTAGCAGTAAGGTAGCCGTTTGGGTGGAGAGGAAAGGGCAGATCTTGGCGATATTGTAAAGGTGAAACCGGCAGGCCTTGGTAACGGTTAGGATGTGTGGGGTGAAGGAGAGAGACGAGTCAAGGATGACACCGAGATTGCGGGCCTGAGAGACGGGAAGGATGGTCGTGCCATCCATGGTGATAGGGAAGTCTGGGAGAGGACCGGGTTTGGGAGGGAAGATGAGGAGCTCAGTCTTGCTCATGTTGAGTTTTAGGTGGCGGGCCGACATCCAGGTGGAGACATCCTGGAGGCAGGAGGAGATGCGAGCCTGAAGGGAAGGAGAGAGGACAGGGGAGGAGATGTAGATCTGCGTGTCATCTGCGTAAAGATGGTAGTCAAAGCCGTGAGAGCAAATGAGTTCACCGAGGGAGTGAGTGTAAATGGAGAACAGAAGAGGGCCAAGAACTGACCCTTGAGGAACTCCAACAGTTAAAGGACTCCAGCCCTCTCTGAGCCCCAACAGTTCTTATCCATTAAACACTCAATGTGTAAAACTCACTGTGTCCCTAATCATTTGTAGTCCTCAACCGATTCCAAGTGTACCCTGATCTGCTGCGAGTCGTAACCTAGCTGAGACCTACAGAAGAATGAATTAAGGACAGTGGACGACAGAACCTGTTTGGAATTAAGTCTTTGGGGATCTTCAAACACCTGATCCCTGCATATTCTCCAGCCCTCCTGAGCCTTTCCGTGCTCTGAATCTGAATCCATCCAACTCCAGACACCCATCCAAGTCCCAACGTCTGAGCCCTGCATAACTCAGTACCCAACGCCCTAACTCCTGCCCACTCTTCCCCACCACACCACTCACAGATGCATCCGGGAATACAGACACATAGAGACACACATGCACACACACAGTCTCACACAGTCACACACACACACAAACTCACACACACCCTCACTCACAGAAAGACACTCACCTCTATTCAAACCAAATTTTTCAGCCATTCAACTGCACTGACCACTAAACCTTCTGGGCCCTTAACCTCTAGGGATACTGGCATTTCAGGGGCCTCCAAGTGCTCTGAATCCAAATCCGTTATCAGCGCTCACCCCTCCTACTACTTTAAGGTCTCACACTCCCCTGGGGCCCTGCTCATTCTGAGTCCTTCTGGAATCAGACCCCAAGTCTTCCTGAGCCCCAGTTCACTCTGAATCCTAATTTTTTCCTCCAGAGTTCTGAGACCTAACATCTCTGAGTCCTATATTGGCCTCAACTCCAAATTGCTCACAATTCTCAACTTCTCAGAGCTCATCTGTTTTTGACCCCCTCAAACCCTCAGAGCACTCACCTCCCAGGGTGCCTGACTCTTTATCAGATCTAACACGCTAATGAGGGGCAATCCTACAGCACCCATACCACTATAGGCCCTCATCTACTGGACACCTAAGCAATTCTCAACCCTCAACTTCGCTTAGGACTCAATCTGTTCAACAAAAAACTTGTACTGGGGCCCAGTCCCACAGAGCCCGGAGCCTATTACTCCTTGTGCCTCCACATCAGTCGCAGTTCTCAAACTGCTCTGAGCTGCAAAACTCTTCCAAACCCTCGCTTCTCCGATGCTCAGTCCTTTGGCACACTGCATCTCTCCTGGATCCTTTCAGCTCTCTTGAAACCACTCTGGGACTTAGAACGCTGGGGTCCTTGAACTGCTTTGAATCCTAACCCTTCACATGCCATAAAGTGCTCTTCACCCAGGGCCTTCTGGAGAACTTTTATCCACAGGAGTCCTCCTCCTTCTGAGTCCCCACCCGCTCGGCTTCCTAATTCCTTTGAACCCCGAGTGCTTGACGCGCCCGTTCTGCTCAGATACCACTGGTTCTGCTCTCCCACCCTCTCCGTCCCGATCTGCTTTAGGCCCTACTCCTTTGGAAGGTGCCCTCAGTGGCTCTGTGTTTTCGCTCTTCAAGCCACTTTCCTGCCCTGGGTGTCAATACCAACCTTTGAGTGTTCAGAGACCTGAGACCCAAATGAAACCTCTCTGAGCCCCAGATTTCCTGAACCCTAGCTGCTCAGAGTTGCAGACACACTCTATCCCAATCCTTTGGAGCCCTAAACCAATCCTTAGCCCAGCTCCCCCATGACCTAAGAAACACTCCGTGCTGGAATTCAGCTGAGCCTGACGGAACCTTTTATCCTCTACCAACTGTTGGAACGAAGTTCTCATTATCATTATTATTTAGGGCCACCGAGTCCTTTCTGATTCATAGCGAATCCACGGTTATACTTTCTCCAGATGATCCCGTCCTCTGCTGTAATCCATGACCTTTCGACCTGTACGTTAGTTATGGTTGCTATGGTCTCCACCCATCTAGCTGCTGGTCTGCCTCTTCCACATTTTTCCCAGACTTTTCCTAGTGTTAGTGTCTTTCTCCAGAGAATTTAGACTCCTGGATGATGTGTTCAAAATATGCTAATCTAAATCGAGTCATTTGGCCTGTCAAACACCATTTTGGCTTAACTGGCTCCAAAATCCATTTGGTTGATTTGCTGGCAATCCGTGGTATCCACAAAAGCCATCTCAGTCACTTCATTTCAAAGGAATCTATGCTCCTTCTATCCTGTTTTTTTCTCCATCTGCATTCTCACATCACTTGGAAACACCATAGATTTGAAAATGTGGAATTTTGTGGCAAGTCTTACCACAGCCCATTTCCTGACATTTTCCAGGTTCTTCATAGTAAGTCTTCCTCACGTGAATCCTCGATGTACTTCTTGATTACTTGTTCCTTCTCATTACTGAATGTCTATACCAGGAGAGAAAAATTGTCAACTATTTCGATCTTCTCTCCATCCACTAAAAATACATTAAGACTTCCAGTTGTCATGATCGTTATTTTCTTGACATTCAAATGGAGGCCCCACCATTTTCCTATTGCTCCTTAACTTTTCATACTAAGCTCTTCAAATCTTCACTTTCTGCTCATGGGGTCGTAGCAAAGCATAATCAAGGTTGTTTCTATTCCTTCCCCAAGTCTTTAGTCCCTGCTCTTCTTCATCCAATCTGGCTTCACTTATGATGTATTCTGTAGAAAGGATGGAGAGAGGAGGTGATAAGATATATCCTTTTCTTCCCCCCTTACTAATGGGAAACCTATTTGTTTCTCCATATTCTTTTCTTTTTGGAGTCTCCCATTCAGAATACAGATTCCATATCAATGGTATTACATAGTCTGGCAAACCTATTTTCCTTAATGTGCTCCAGGGCTTTTTGTGATCCCCGCAGTCATAAACCTTACTCTAATTAATAAAGCACAATCTGACTTACTTTGGATATCTTGTCCTTTCACTTATCCAATGGACATCGGCAGTGACATTTCGCGTGCCTCATCTTTTCCTTCGGAATCCTGCTTCAACCTCGGACAATTCACATTCCACGTAGGTCTCCGTGCGATGCTGTATGATTTTTAACAGTACCTTGCTGTTCTTGCTGTGAGACCAAGAAAACTGTACCATAATTTCCTCTGGGGGCCATTCATCACCACCAGGACCCCTAACTCTCCACAACCTACATTAACTGCCCAAAGATTGAATCCTCCTGAGCCCTTTAGTGTCCTGAATCCAAATGCCAGTGACCCCTGACAGCTACCCTGAGCCCTAATTCTTCTGAACTCCCAACACCACGCAAAGACTTCATTGGCACAGACCCTGAAATTTCCCCTGAGCCCTAAACAACACATGGCCCTAATCCTTCCCAGGCCTGAACTGCTCTGAACCCTCATCTTGGTGACCCCAAATCCAAGTGGCAGAATCACCTCCCTGTGTGATTTTAATCTTTCCAAACCCAAGGAAGACACTCTGAGTCCCTCTTAGCCCCAAGAACACTTTGGAGGCCTCAAACTTACTGATCCCCAAACTGGGCCAAATTCGGATACTTTTGAGCGCCGACCCACTTCATGGGGCCTCCTTCATCTGAGCCCTAGACCACTGTGGGACCTGATTACTCTCAGCCCTGTTCCAGTCTGAGCCTTCTTCATGTGAGCCTTAGTCCACACTTTCTTTCAACCTCTCTCCAAGAGGTTATTGCTTTGGAACCATGCCACTCTCTGGGCCTGGATCGGAGTGTGCCCTTCATGTGCCCTGACCCCTAACGCTCCTGTGGATAAATCTGCTTGAAGCCCAAATCATTCAATGCCCTAAACGGGTCTGGACCTTAAGGCATTCTGAAGACTGATCCTACCTGAGCCCTCAAATGAATTTGAGTCTGCCTGGCCTTCAACCCTGAACACAAGCTTCGGGCCTAAACCTCCAGAGCCCAAACGAGTGCCTAGTACTGATCCTGATTCAAAATCCCGGAAAGGCCCTCGAGCCCCAATCCTTTGAGCACTGCAACACCCTGAGCACAAGCCCTTCAGAACCCCAGCAGCTTTTGGCCCTGCTCCCTCTATATCCTAAAGTTGTCAGACCTGTGATTGGGCTGATCCTCCAGGCCGTTCTGAGATCTAACCCTTCAGAGCCCTGAGAATCCCTAATAATCTTATCCCGAAACTTCTCTCGACCCTAATCCATATGTCCTCAAACCTGTTCCCTGATCGTAATGCCTCGGAACCCTAGACTGCTCGAATCCCCTAATTTTCCTTCTGAGCCCTAGATCACTCTGAGTCCTAATCTGGCTGCACACCATATCTCTCTGCAATTGGAATCCTTCTGAGTCCTAACCCACTTCAAATCTTTGAACTTCTGTTCCCTTAGAACACCTCTGGGGACTGCTCCGGGTGGCCCCCAAGCCACTTTTGACTACTAATCCTTCAGAACCCCAAAATGCCCTGGGCCTCCCAGTAGCTTCTGCACCCTCAAACGACCTCAGTGCTAAATCTTCTCTGCCCTTGGCTGCTCAGTCATCCCGATTCACTGAACCCAGATGTCCTCGAGGCCTAGATTTGGACTCAGATGGAATACTCCCTGAATCCTAATCCTTTGGGGCCCTATGCTGCTCTGGCCCCGTTCTCTTTCAGTGCCATCGAGTGGCTCCGAGGCCTATTCCCACTGAGCTCTGAAGCAATCGGACTCCTGACTGTTAGAGGCCTAACGGCTCTGGGCCTGAGCTCTATTTTAATCTGCTGTGTTTCAACCCTCTCTGAGCCCCAACGATTCTCAGCCTTAAAATGCTCAGCGGATTAAATTTACTGAGTCCCCAGTTCTTTGGAACCCTCGACCTACTCTGAGTATGCCTTCATCTGCTCAGAGTCCTAACCAGGCTGAGCTCTACAGAAGGATGAATCCACTTTCCACAGTTGGAACTAACACTTTGGGGACCACTAAACACCCTATCTCTTAGCCTTCCCTTGCCCTCCATTAATTAACAGTGAGCACAAATCCTGCTGAGCCTCTAAATGCACTGATTCTGAATCCATATGGTCCCTCATGTCGCTATGAGCCCCAAAGCTTCTGAACCCTACATAAAACTCAACCCAATGCCCTAAATCCTGCCTTCTCTTCCCCAAACAGATCCTTTCAGGGAAACACACATATACACTCACATGATTGCACACACATACATGTGTACTACACACATAAACACACACACACACACTCTCTCTCTCACAAACTCACAAACCCACACACACACATACACTCACCTCTGTTGAAAACCAATGTTTTCAACCACTCGACTACACTGATCTCTAAACATCTTGGGCCCTTAACATCCCCTGGGACTCTCTCTTTGGAGGCCTCCAAGTGCTCTGAATCTGAGTCCATCTGAGCCCTGAACAGCGCTTACACTTCCACCTGCTTTAAGCCCTAAAACTCCCCACAGGCCCAGATCCTTCTGGATCCATGTGGAATTGGACCCTGTGTCTTCCTGAGCCCTAATTCTCTCCAAATCCTAATCATTCTCTTCCCAGTGTCCCTGAGACCTAAGATCTATGAATCCTAATTGACCTCAACCCAGATCGTTCCCAATTCTTAACTACTCAGAGCACACTTGTTTCTGACACCTGCCCCGCTCCCCACTACCTTTCTTCCTGGCCCCAGACCTTCAGAGCACTCACCACCCAGGGTGTCCTACTCCTTTCCAGAAATTACCCCTTTGGAAGGTGCCCTCGACAGCTCTACATTCTCCTCATTCAATCCCCCTCCTCTGAGTGCTAGAGCACCCTGGGCTCTGACTGCTCTCTGCCCTACACCTCAGCCAGCCAAAACTGCCTGAGCCTTACTTCACTGACTTTCAACCTCTCTCCACCGAGGTTACCATATTTGAAGCCCTGACACACTCTGGGTCATGATGGCTTCATGCCCCTCAGAAATCCATAGCCCTCAGACTTCTGGGGATAAGCCCTCTTGGAGACCAAATCCTTTGGAGACCTAAAAGGTTGTAAGCTGCCTAATGACTCTGAGCTCTAAGGTTCTCTGTGGGCTAATCCAACCGGAGCCCTCAAATGGTTTTCAGTCTACTTCTCCTCGAGTACCAAACCTATGTTTCAGGTACAATCTTTCAGAGACCGAAAGAGTGCTTCATCCTGATCCTGATTTGGAATTCTGGATGGCCCCTTGAGAACTAATCCCTCTGAGGCCGGCAGTTCCCTGAGTCTAATCCTTTGAGGAAAGTGTGGATCTAGGCTTGGGAGTCAGAGGACATGGGTTCTAATCCCAGCTCTGCCATTTGACTGTTGTGTGAGCTTGGGCAAGCCTCTTCACTTCTCTGTGTCTCAGTTACCTCATCTATAAAATGGGGATTAAAAGTGTGAGTCCCATGTGGGACAACTTGATTACTCTGTATCTACCCCAGCACTGAGAAGAGTGCTTGGCACATAGTAAGCGCTTAATGAATACTGTAATTATTAGTAAAAAATTTTTTTGTTTAGACTGTGAGCCCATTATTGGGCAGGGATTGTCTCTACCTTCTGCCGAATTGTACATTCCAAGTGCTTAGTACAGTGCTCTGTGCATATTAAGTGCTCAATAAATACTATTGAATGAATGACACCAAGACTGTGGGCTTGTATGACAGGAAGGATGGTTGTGCCATCCACAGGGATGGAAAAGTTTGGGAGAGGACAGAGTTTGGAAGGGATCATAAGGAGCTCTGTCTTGGACAAGTTGAGTTTTAGGGGGTGGGAGGACATCCAAGTGGAGGTGTCCTGAAGACAGGAGGAGATATGAGTTGGAGGACGGACGAGCGAACAGGGGAGAAGATGTAGATTTGGGTATCATCTCAATAGAGATGATAGTTGAAGCCATGGGAGTGGAAGCTCCTGTATCTTAATGTGGGAGCTGTAGAACAAGGGCCTTAGTCCTTTAGTAGAGCTCTGAAGGGGGAAGAGAGTGATAGTTGGCAGATATGAGGAGGGAGGGAGTTCCAGCCCAGAGATAGGACGTAAACCAGGTATAGGTGATGAGATGAGTGAGATTGAGGCACAGTGAGAAGGTTAGCACCAGAGGAGAGGAGTGAGCGGGCTGTGATGTAGAAGGAGAGAAGCAAGGGGACATAAGAATGGAAAAGGTAATGGAGAGCTTTAAAGTCTATAGTGAGAAGGTTTTCTTTGATCTGGAGGGTGATAGACAACCACTGGAGATTTTGCAGGAGAAGGGTGACATGTCCTGAACGTTTCTGTAGAAGGATGATCCAGGCAGTGGAGAGAAATAGGGACTGAAGTGAGGAGAGGCAGGAGATTTTGAGGTCAGAGAGGAGGCTGAAGGAGTAATCCAGTTGGGATAGGATGAGTGACTGTACGAACGTGGTAGTAGTTTGGATGGAGAGGAAAGGGTGGATCTTGACGATATGCACGTGGGACTTGCATGCTTTGAAGATGGATTGGATATGTGGGATGAATGAGAGAGAGGAGTCAAGGATGACACCAAGGTTGCAGGCTTGTGCGATGAGAAGGATGGTTGTGCCGTCCATAGTGATGGGAAAGTTTGAGAGAGGACAGGGTTTGTGAGGGGTCAGAAAGAGCTCTGTCTTGGACATGT
This sequence comes from Ornithorhynchus anatinus, assembly GCF_004115215.2. NCBI lineage: Eukaryota > Metazoa > Chordata > Mammalia > Monotremata > Ornithorhynchidae > Ornithorhynchus > Ornithorhynchus anatinus. The sequence goes on along the minus strand of NW_024396727.1, from coordinate 62,404 downwards.
TGAGTTTAAGTGTGGAGGGAGGACATCCAAGTAGATGTGTCCCGATGGCAGGAGGAGATGAGAACCTGGAAACAGGGAGGCCTGGAGACAGGGAGAGAGGGCAAGGGAGGAGAAATAGATTTAGGTGACATCTGCATAGAGATGGATAGTTGAAACTGTGGGAGTGGAAGTGGTTGAATCCTAATGTGCTCAAGTTCCTAATTCTGGCTCAGTTGGAATTCACTCTGAGTCGTCATCCTTTGGCACCCTCCACCTTTTGTCTTAGCTTTTCTTCTCCTTTCAAACAATTCCGGGTGTCAATCCTTGAGGAACCCAAGCCACATCTGACTCCTAATCCTTCAGAGTCCTCATCCTGATTCGGAAGTCTGTTGAGGCCCTCGTGCACCAATCCTTGTAAGCCCTGCTATGCCCTGAGCCCCAATCCTCCTGAGCCTTAAATGGCTTTGGACTTTGCTCCTTCTGAGACCCTAAGGGATCTGGACTCTGATTCAGCTGACACCCCCGGCAGCAATGAGGCCTAACCCCTTGGAACCCTAAGAGTCCTAATCACCAGAGTGTGAAACTGCTCTCTGTCCTAATCCATCTGGCCTCAAAGCCTGCTCCCAGCCCAAACCCAAAAGTGTCCAAGACCCTGATTTCAGGTCAGGTGGAATTGGTTATGAGACCTAATCTTTAGGTGCCCTTCATGGCTCTGGGTCCAGTTCTCCTTCGGTGCCCTTGAGTGGCTCCAAGGTGTAATCCCACTGAATTCTAAGGTAGTCGGACTGCTTACAGTTGGAGACCTAAAAGCTCTGGATCCTAAAAACATCAATGGGCCCTACTAGGCCTGAACCTTAATTTCATCTGAGCTGCAGACTTGTCTGAGCCCCAGTGGTTCTCCTCCCTAAGATGTTCAGTTTGTGAAACACCCTGGGATCCCAATCCTTTGGAGCCCTCAACCGACTTGAGTTGCCAGTTTGTCCACCGACTGAGTCCTGCACAACTATCTGTCAGGAACCATGACGCTGGAGACTGTTCAACGCCCGAATCCTTAGCCTTCCCCAGCCCTCAATAAACTGCTGTGAGCCCAAATCCCTCTGAGCCTTTAAGTTTTCTGAATCTGAATTCCTGTGACGACTAACATGGGATGGAGCTCCAACGCTTCTGAGCCCTACACAACTTTGAACCCAACAGTCTAACTCCCGCATGCTCTTCCCCAACCCTGCAACCTACAAATTTGTGCAGGGACACACATATACACACACACACAGAGCACACACACACACTCACTCATTGAAACCCCTAAACACATATCTGTGAGATCAAGGAAACTGTATGATAGTTGTTTTTGGGGACTGTTAATAACCACCTGGACCCCTAATCCTCCACAGCCCTCTGTTAGTTGCAAGGATCTTGAATCCTTTTGAGCCTTGTAATGCCTGGAATCTGAATCGATCTGACCCCTGGCAGCTGCCCTGAGCCTCAATTCATCTGAGCCCTGCAACCACCCTAAGATCCAGTCATTCGGAGCCCTCATTAATCCAAACTCTGAATTTCCCCGAGCCCTAAACACTGCTTGGTCCTAATCCTTTCCCGCCCTTAATCGCTCTGAGCCCTTGTCTTTCTGACCCTGATTCCAAGTGGCTGGCTCACCCCTCTGCGTAACTTCAATTATTCTGAGCCCTAGGAAGATACTCTGAATCCTCAAACTTCATTTTAGCCCCTGCCAACCCCAAATCTGGGCCGAAGCCTCATCCTTCTGAGCCCCGTCCCACTCTGCGGGGGCTCCTCCTTTTGAGATCCAGACCACAGTGAGCCCTGATGGCCCTCTGTCTTCCACCACTCTGAGTTCTACCTGCCTGAGCCTTGTCTGCTCTGGCTTTCAACTTCTCTCGGCCGAGGTTACTGCTTTCAGAGCTCTGCCACGTTCTGGGCCCAGATTTTTCTATCTATCTTCAGACGTCCTGAGCCTTTATCCTCCTGAGGATAAATCCGACTGAAGCCCAAATCCTTCGGGAACCTAAACCTCTCCGAACCCTCTATTTGCTCTGAACCTTAAGGTGCTCTGAGGTCTACTCCTACCTGAGCCCTCAGGTGGATTTGAGTCTACTCGCCAAGAGTCCACTCTGAGGCCTAACCCCTCGGAGCCCTAGGAATCCTAATAACCTCAACCCCGAGCTGCTCCCGACCCTGATCCATCTGACCTCAAGCCTGCTCCCAGGCTGAATGCATCAGAGCTCTGCTCTGCCCAGATTCTCTTATTCTAATTCTGCGCCCTCTGGTGCTCAGAATCCTAAACTGACTGTACACTGTGTCTCTAATCAGCTGCAATCCTTTTGAGCCTTAACCTACTCCCAATCTAAGTTCTTCCTCCCCCTTGGAACAACTCCACCTGCTATGTTTCGCAGCCTCCAAGCCCCTTTTGAATCCTAATCCTTCAGAGCCCCAGAATGCCCTGGGCCTCCCAGTAGTCTTCTGACTCTGCATTTCCCCTAAACCCTAAAGAACGTTCAGCCTTGATCCATCCCAACACTGAACCACTCGGAGCCCTCATCTTCCTGATCCTGAAGCCAAGGGGCACATTCCCCTCTCTGTGGGACTTATATGGTTCTGATCTATTGGAAGGCACTCTGAGTCCTCAGGTCTCTTCTTAGCCCCAAGAACACTCAGAGGCCTCAATATGCTGACCCAAAATGGGGGCCGAGCCCTGGTCTTTCGTAGTCCCAACCCACTCCATGGGGACACTTCTTTCTGGACCCTTGACCAATCAAGGCCCTGATTGTTCTGTGCCCTACGCTGCTCTGAGCCCTAGTCTACTCTGACTTTCGACTGTTATCCACCGAGATCACTGCTTTTGGAGCCTTGCACATGTTTTCGCCTCTGATCGTTCTAGCCCTTCTGACATCCAGACACCTGTGATGTTGAAGGAGAGAAGGGACATGAGGTAAGAAGGGGCAACATGATGGCGATCTTTGAAGATGGTTAGGAGGCTTTAAGAGATTGATGCAGTAATCCAGTCGGGAGGAAAGGATGGGTGATTCGACTAATGCGATAGTGGTGTGAATGGAGAGGAAAGGATGGTTCTTGGCGATGTTGCAGAGATGGGACTAGCAGGCTTTGGCGACAGATTGGATATGTGGGGTGAATGAGAGAGCGGAGTCAGGGATGAAACCAAGCCTGTGGGCTTGTTTGACAGCCAGGATGGTTCCCCTCTAAATCTTTGGGGACGGTTCCACTCCCAATCCCTGAGTCTTCCCCAACCCTCCATTAATAATAATTATGGTATTTCCTAAGCGCTTATTATGTGCCATGAGGTGTTCTAAGCATTTAGCAATCCTTACGCACCGAACCGCTGTGATCACAAATCCTCCCAAGCCTCTAAGTGTTCTGAGCCAGAATCCATCCGACCCTGTCAGGTCAGAGCCTCAACACTTGAGCCCTAGACACCTCTGAATCTGACACCCTAACTTCCACCTGCTCTTCCCTGACCCTGGCACCTACAAATACGTGCAGAGGCACACACATATACACAAAACACACTCACACAGACACTAACAAACACATAAACACAGCCTCGCAAACAGACACACATAATTCTGTTCAAATCTTTTGGACCTTTCAACCACACCAATCTCTAAACCTTCTAAGCCCTTATCTGCTTCCAGCACTGACCCTCCAGACACCTCCAAGTGCTCAAAATCTGAATCAGTCTTAGCCCTAAACAGTGCTCACGCCTCCTTCTGCTTTGAGACATAAAACTTACCTAGGGTCCTGCTCCTTCTGAACCCTCGTGGAATCGGGCCCCGATTTCTTTGGAAACATAATCATTTCCTCCCCAATATATCTGAGACCTACGATCTCTGAGTCCTAATTGGCCTGAACCTCAAGAAGCTCAATATTCTCTACTTCTCAGGGCCCACGGGGATCTGAGCCCCCAAGACCCTCAAAGCACTTATCTCCCAGTTGCCCGACTGTATCTCATTTACATAATCCACTCCAGGTGCAAATCTTTGGTACCCCCAAGCCACTCTGGGACCTCATCAAGGCAATCCTTAGGAATTGGAGTGTGATGAAGGTTAGCACCAGATGAGAGTAGTGTGTGTGCTGGGATGTAGAAGGAGAGAAGGGACATGAGGTAAGAAGGGGCAACATGATGGCGATCTTTGAAGATGGTAGTCAAGAGTTTTTGTTTGATATGGAGGTTGTTAGGTAATCACTGGAGATTTATGAGGAGGGGGGGTGACATGTTCAGAAGGTTTCTTCTAGAAAGAGCATCTGGACAGTAGAATGCAGTATGGACTTCACTGGGGAGAGGCTTGTGGTTCGAGATCTTGAAGGAGAGATGCAGTAATCCAATTGGGATAGGATAGGTGACTGCACCAGCATGGTAGCAGTTTCAGTGGAGAGAAAAGGGTTGATCTCGGCTACGTTGTAGTGGTGAGATTGGCAAGCTCTGGTGACAGATTGGATTCGTGGGGTGTATGAGAGAGCGAGTCAAGGATAATAGCAAGGTTGTTGGCTTGGGAGATGGGAATGCTGGTAGTGCCATCCGCAGTAACGGGAAAAGCAGGGAGAGAACAGGGTTTGGGAGGGAAGATAATGAGCTTTGTCTTGGATATGTTGAGTTTGAGGTCAAGGGAGGACATCCACCTAGAGATGTCCTGATGGCAGAAGGAGTTGCGAACCTGGAGGGAGGGAGACAGAAAGGGGAGGAGATAGAGATTGGAGTGTCATCCACGTAGAGATGGAAGTTGAAGCCGTGGGAGTAATTGAGCTCCCCCAGGGACTAAGTGTACATGGAGAATAGAAGAGGACCAGGAACCTACCCATGAATAACCGTTACAGTTAGTGGTTGGGGGTGGGAGGAGGAGGCTGCAGAGGAGACTGAGAATGCGTGAACAGAGAGATAAGAGGAAAACCAGGAGAGGACAGAGTCACTGAAGCCAAGGTTGGATAAAGAGTTGTTGAGAAGGTGATAATCCACAGTGTCAAGGCCACTGAGAGGTCGAGGATGATTAGGGTGGAGTAAGAGGCAATGAACACAAATTTGCTTGAGACCATGATTTTGGCCCAGGTGAAATTCTCTCTGAATCCTAATCATCTGACGCCTTCCACCGCTCTGGGCCCCGTTCTCCTTCTGTGTCTTCGAGGGGCTCTGAGGTGTTATCCCACTGAGCTCTAAGCCTGACGCTTGGAGGCCGCATGGCTCGGGGTCCCTAAACGTCTCTGAGACCTAATAGGCCGGAACTCTAATTTACTCTATGCTCCAATCTTCTTTGAGCCCCAGTGCTTCTCATTCCTAAGACTCTCAGCACGTGCAACTCACCATGTCCCCAGTTTGTTGTACCCCTCAATAGATTCTGAGTGTGCCCTCATTTGCTAGAGCCTTTCCCTAGCTGAGCTCTCCAGAAGGATGAATCCTCTTGTGACGTTTGGAACCAGGTCTTTGGGGACCATTAAAAATCCATTCCCTGAGCCTTTCCCAGCCCTCCATTAAGTGCTGTGAGCATCAATCCTCCTGACCCTTTATGTGCTCTGACTCCTAATCCAACCGACCTTTGGCACATCTCTGAGCCCCAGCGTTTCTAACCTGTACAGAACTCTGAACCAAATGCCCTAACTCCCACCTGCTCTTCCCATAACTCTCCATCTACAGACAGGAATACACACACACACACACACACACACACACACTCTCTCTCTCTCGTACTCTCACACACACTCACACACAAAGACACACACACACACGCTCATTCATAACACCAGTCTCTAAAACTTCTGAGCCCTAAACTGCTCGGCTACTGACTCTTTGGAGCCCTTCAAGTACTCTGAATCTGAATCAGTCTGAGCCCTAAACAGTGCTCATCCCTTCTACTGCTTACAAAGAGCCTTAAAAGTCCCCTGGAATCCTGCTCCTTCTGTGTCTCAGGGGTATCATTTCCTACGAAATTGCTCGAGGTGCCCGTTCTGCTCAGGTGGCCTTTGCACTGATTCCTCATCCTTCTGGGCCCTGGTCGGCTTCGGGACCACCTCCTTTGGTAGATGCCCTCAATGGCTCTGCGTTCTCGTCATTTGAGCCCGATCCCTGAGCTGAGAACCCACATGTACTCAGACACCTGAGCCCCAAATGGATCTCTCTGAGCCCCAGATTTTCTGATCCCTAAGGCTCTCTGAATAGCCAACTCATCTAGTCCCAATCCTTCTGAGACCTAAATCCACCCTCAGCCCTGGCTCTCCCATGCCTTAAAAAACACTCTGAACCGGAATCCAGCTAAGCCTGACCCAATGTTGGGTCATCTACCACATGCTGGAACAAGATATTCATTATCATTTTTATTAAGTGTCGTCGAGTCCTTTGCAATGTACGATGACCCAATGGGAATACTGTCTTCAAAACGTCGTGTCTTCCACTATGGTTGTCAAACAATCTGATGATTCTTCCATTATTATTGTTATCATTGTTCTCCTTCTTATCACCTACAAACCTAACCCTTTGGCCCACTCTGCTGCTCTGGGTCCTGTTCTCCTTCTGTGCCCTCGAGGAGCTCTGAGGCCTATTCCCACTGAGCTCTGAGGCGGTCAGGCTCTTGAAAGTAGGAGGTCTAACAGCACTGGGTTCTTAAACATCTTTGAGCCCTAATATGCCTGTGCCCTAATTCGATCTGGGCAACAGCCCTCTCTGAGTCCCAAGGGTTTTCATTCCTAAGAAGCTGAGCATGTGAAACCCACTGTTTCCCAAATCATTTGGAGCCCTCAATCAACTCTGAGTATGTACTACCCGTTTTGGAGCCCTAACCCGGCTGAGCCCTATAGAAGGATCAATCCTCTGAGCACTGTTGGAACTAAGTCTTTGGGGACTATTTAACGCCTGATCCCTGATCCTTCCCCTGCTCTCCTGAGCCTTGAAGTGCTCTGAATCTGAATCCATCCAATCTCTGATATCATCTGCGCCCCAACGTTCCTGAGTCCTAGTCAATTCTGAACCCAACACCCTAAATTCCTGCCTGCTCTTCCTGGAGCCCGAAACCTACAGAATTATATGGGGACATGCACGTACAACGTGCATGCACACACAGACCCACAAGCACACACATGTACACACACTCCAAAACACATTCACACATACAAACACAAACCCACATGCACGCTTACCTGTGGACACACATTCACCTCTGTTCAAACCAGATCTTTTCAACCACTCAGCCTGCACTGACCTCTAAACTTTCTAAGCCCTTACTCTCCATGCGTACTGACTCTTCAGAGCCTTCCGGGTGATCCAAACCCGAATCTGTCTTAGACCTAAACATCACTCTTGTTTCCTAATGCTTGAAGCTCTGAAACCCCTCAAGGGTGCTGCTCCTTCTGAGCCCTTGGAGAATTGGATCCCAAGTCTTCTTAAAATCTAATTCTCTCCAAATCCTAATAAATTCCTCCCCAACAATGCTGAGACCCTACCACTCTGAGTCCTAATTACCCTCAACCCCAAATCACTCACAATTCTCAACTTCTCAGAGCCCACGTGTTTCTGACCCGATAGTGGAAGAACCATTAGAAAGGTTGCGGATTGTGGCGGAAGACAAGATGTTCTGGAGAAAGTACATCCATGGAGTCGTTGTGAATCAGAAATGACTCCACAGCACTTAATAATGATAATGATAAAACCCTGAGAGCACTCATCACCCAGCTCTCCAACTGTCTCTCACATCTAACCCGCTCATGGTTGGCAATTCTTAGGCAACACATCCCGCTGTCACCTAATCAATTCTCAACTCTCAATTTCTGTTAGGACTCAGTCTTTTAGACCAAAAATCACACAGGGCCCCAGTTTCACAGAGCCCAGAACCCAGAATTTCTTGTTCCTCCACAACAGTGGCAGCCTCAAATTGCGCTAAGCTGCACAGTTCTTCCGAGCATTACACCGCTCCAATGCTCAATCCTTCAGCACAGTGCATCTCTCTGGAATTCCATTACATCCTGTCCCTAAACCACGCTTAGTCCGGATCCTTTCGGCTCCCCCGAAACTGCTCTGTGGCTTAAACCCTGGGTCCTTCGAACCGCTTTGATCCTAACCCTTTATATACCATAAAATGCTCTTCATCCCGAGCCTTCTGGAGAACTTCTATCCAAAGGAGTCCTAATCCTTCTGAGCCCCCACCCTCTTGGGGCTTGCTCAAGGTGCCCATTCTGCTCAGGTGCCATTACCTCTTCTCCCCCATTCTTTCGGTCCCGATCTACCTTAGGCCCTACTTCTTCGGAAGGTTGCCCCTGATCTCTCTATGTTCTCATTGTTTGAGCCCCTTTCCTGCCCTGTCAACACCAGATTTTGAGTCCTCAGAGACCTGAGTCCCAAATGAAGGTCTCGGAGCCCCAGATGTTCTGATCCCTAAGCCTCTCAGAGTAGCAAACTCACTGTGTTCCATTCCTTCAGCCGGCTAAACCTATCCTGACCCATGGCTCTCCAGTGCCCGAAAAAACACTCCGAGCCATAATCCAGCTGAGCCTGACAGAATGTTGGATCCTCTACCAACTGTTGGAACTAACTTCTCATTATCATTATTATTTAGGGCCATGATATCATTTCTGATTCATAGTGACTCCACAGGTATACTTTCTCCAGAACATCCTATCCTCTGCCATAATCCGGGGCCATTCTATCTTTATGCCATTTATCATTGTTATGGTCTCCACCCATCTAGCTACTGGTCTGTCTCTTCCACATTTTCCCTGGACTTTTCCTAACAGAAGTGTCTTCTTCAGAAAATTAGTCTTCTGGATTATGTGTTCAAAATATGCCTATCTAAATCAAGTCATTTGGCTTGCCAAAGACCACTTTGGCTTAATTGGCTCCAAAATCCATTTGGTTGTTTTTCTGGCAATCCGTGGTATCCACAAAAGCCAACTTCTACACCACATTTCAAAAATCCATGTTCCTTCCATCCTGTCCAGCATTCTGATCTCTACATTGACATTTGGAAACACCACAGATTTGAGAACTGGGAATTTTGTGACAATCCTTACCACAGCATATTTCCTGACTTTTTCCTGGTTCTTCAAAGGGAGTCTTCCTAACCTGAACCTTCAGTGTATTCTCGGCTATTTGTTGCTTTTTATTATTGATTATTGATCCCAGGACAGAAGAATTTTTAACTATTTCAATGTTTTCTCCACCCATTACAAATATGTTAAAACTTCCAGTTGTCATGACATTTGTTTTCTGGATTTTCAAATGGAGGCCCCTCCATTTTCCTATTGCTCCTGAACTTTTAATATTCATTCATTCATTCAATAGTATTTATTGAGCGCTTACTATGTGCAGAGCACTGTACTAAGTGCTTGGAATGTACAAATTGGCAACAGATGGAGACAGTCCCTGCCCTTTGACAGGCTTACAGTCTAATCGGGGGGGAGAGAGACAGACAAGAACAATGGCAATAAATAGAGTCAAGGGGAAGAACATCTCATTCAAACAATAACAAATAAATCGAATCAGGGTGATGTACATCTCATTAAACCAAATAAATAGGGTGATTAAGATATATACAGATGAGCGGACGAGTACAGTGCTGTTAGGACGGGATGCGAGAGGGGGAGGAGCAGAGGGAGAACGGGGAGAAGGTTTAGCTGTGGAGAGGTGAAGGAGGGTTAGAGGGAGCAGAGGGAAAAGGGGAGCTCAGTCTGGGAAGGCCTCTTGGAGGAGTTGAGCTTTAAGTAGGGTTTTGAAGAGAGGAAGAGAATTAGTCTGGCGGAGGTGAGGAGGGGGGACATTACAGGACTGCAGGAGGACGTGGCCCACCGGTCAATGGCGGGATAGGTGAGACCTAGGGATGGTGAGGAGTTGGGCAGCAGAGGAGTGGAGCATGCGGGGTGGGCAGTAGAAAGAGAGAAGGGAGGAGAGGTAGGAAGGAGCCAGTTGATGGAGAGCATTGAAGCCTAGAGTGAAAAGTTTTTGTTTTGTGCAGAGGTTGATAGGCAACCACTGGAGGTTTTTAAGAAGGGGAGTGACATGCCCAGAGTGTTTCTGCAGGAAGATGAGCCGGGCAGCGGAGTGAAGAATAGACTGGAGTGGGGCAAGAGAGGAGGAAGGGAAATCAGAGAAAAGGCTGACACAGTATTCTAGCTGGGATATTACTAGAGCCTGTAGCAGTAAGGTAGCCATTTGGGTGGAGGGGAAAAGGCGGGTCTTGGTGATATTATAAAGGTGAGACCGGCAGGTCTTGGTAAGGGATCGGATGTGTGGGGTGAACGAGAGAGCCAAATCAAAGATGACAAGGAGGTTGAGGGCCTGAGAGTCGGGAAGGATGGTTGTACCATCCACAGTGATAGGGAAGTCAGGGAGAGGACCGGGCTTGGGAGGGAAGATGAGGAGCTCAGTTTTGGTCTTGCTGAGTTTTAGGTGGCGGCAGACATCCAGGTGGAGACGTCCTGGAGGCAGGAGGAGATACAAACCTGCGGGAAGGGGGAGAGGACAGGGGCAGAGATGTAGATCTGTGTGTCATCTGCTTAGAGATGGTAGTTGAAGCCGTGAGAGCGGATGAGTTCACCAAGGGAGTGAGTGTAAATAGAGAACAGAAGAGAGCCAAGAACTGACCCTTGAGAAACTCCAACGGTTAGAGGATGGGAGGGGGAGGACGAGCCTGCGAAGGAGACCGAGAATGACCGGCAGGAGAAATTAGAGGAGACCAGGAAAGGACGGAGCCCATGAAGCCAAGGTGAGATTAGGTGTAGAGGAGAAGGGGATGATACTAAGCCCTAATACTACTAATACTAATAATAATACTAGTACTAATAATATTAATAATAATACTAATAGTAATAATTAATACTAAACCCTTCAAATTTTTGCTCTCTGCTTGAATGGTAGAAGCTGAAGCTTAATGAAGGTTGCTTCTTTTCTTTCCTGCAATCTTTACTCGCTGTTCATCTTCGGCCAATCCGGCTTAACTCATGATGTATTCAGGAGAAAGGATGAAGAGACCAGGTGATAAGATTGATCCTTGTCCTTCCCCTTCACTAATGGGAAATCAATCTGCATATTCTGTTTTTATTGTAGCCTCCCATTCAGGATGCAGGTTCCGTATCAATACTAACAATGATAATAATAATAATAATAATAATAATGATATTGGCATTGGTTAAGCGCTTACCTCCTTACCATCCCCGGTTCTCACCTATCCTGGCATCGATCCCTGGCCCATGTCCTCATGCTGTCCTGGAATGCCCTACCTCCTCACCCCTGCCAAACTAACTCTCTTCCTCTCTTCAAAGCCCTGCTGAGAGCTCACCTCTTCCAAGAGGCCTTCCCAGACTGAGCTTCCCCTTTTCCCTCTGCTCCCTCTGCTGCCTCTCTGTCCCTCCCTTCAACTCCCCTCAGTTAAGTCCCCTTTCCCCCCTTTTCCTCTGCTCCTCCCCCTTCCCCTCCCCTCAGCACTGTGCTCATTTGCTCATTTGTATATATTTTTATTACCCTATTTATTTTGTTAATGAAGTGTATATCCCCTTGATTCTATTTATTGCTATTGTTTTTGTCTCTCTGTCTCCCAGATTAGACTGTAAACCCGTCAGTGGTCAGGGATTGTCTCTATCTGCTGCCGAATTGTACATTCCAATCACTTAGTACAGTGCTCTGCACATAGTAAGCACTCCATAAATATTATTGAATGAACGGATGAACGAACGAACAAACGAACCAACGAACCAACGGATGAATGAATGAATGAATGAATGAATGAATGAATGAATGAATGAATGAATGAATCATGGAAAAACCTTCGGGACCTGAAAACACGCTGACCTTGAACGGCTTAATCCTTCTGACCGCTAAAGGGCTTTTGGCCCTATCCTTCTGAGCCACAAACCAATTGGACCACTGTTTGGGCTGACTCTCCAGACTCCTCTGAGGCCTATCCTGTTGGAGCTCTAAGAATCCTAAATATCTCTCCCGAAACTGCTCCCAGTCCTAATCCGTCTAGCCAAAAACCTGCTACCCAGGCCTAATGCTTCAGACCCCTAGACTTTTTAAACACCTAACTCTCATTCTAAGAATGAAAAACCCTTACTTTGAAACCCCTAATTCAGAGTCCTGGATCCTAATCTGGCTGCACACTGCATTTCACTTCAGTCACAATCTTTCTGAGCCCTAACCCATTCCGACTTTTTGTTCTTCTGTTCCCTTAAAGAAACTCCGGTTGTCACTCCTTTGAGCTCCCAAGCCACTTTTGATTCCTAATCTTTCAGAGCCCCAAAGTGCCCTGGGCCTCCCCATAGTTTTCAGCTCCTTAAAACAAACTTAGTGTTAATCCTTCTGAGCCCTAAGTCGCTTGGGGGTCCCGATGTGATTGAACTCTAAAATACTAGAGGCCCTGATTTCAGCTCAGGTAGTAATAATAATAATGATGGCATTGGTTAAGCATTTATTATGTGCAAAGCATTGTTCTAAGAGCTGGGAGGGATAGAAGGTGATCAGATTGTCCCCCATGGGGCTCTCATTCTTAATACCCTTTTTGTAGATGAGGTAACTGAGGCACAGAGAAGTCAAGTGACTTGCTCAAAGTCTCAGTGTTGATAAGCAGCATAGCTCAGTGGAAAGAGCACGGGTTTGGGAGTCAGAAGTCTGGGTTCTAATCCCAACTCTGCCATTTGTCAGGTGGGTGACTTTGGGCAAGTCACTTCACTTCTCTGTGCCTCAGTTACCTCATTTGGACAACGGGGATTAAAACTGTGAGCCCCACTTGGGACACCTGTTTACCTCACTTCTACCCAGCACTTAGAACAGTGCTTGGAACATAGTAAGCGCTTAACAAATACCAATTAATATCAGTGCACTTAAATGGTCTCCCAAGCCCATTTTCCTGCATGTCCTCCAGAGATTTTTATGATCCACACAGTCAAAGACCTTACTGTAATCAATAAAGCACAGACTGACATCCTTTCGATATTCTCTTTCTGCTGAGGTCCGTTGGACCTCAGCAGTAATGTTACACCTCCCTCGTCCTTTCCTCTGAAACCCTGCTCAAACACTGGACAATTCATGTTCCATGTAGGTCTCTGTGCAATGCTGTATGATTTTTAACAGTATATTGGTAACTCGTGATAGCAAGGGATCTGTTTGCTAATTGTCTTTGGGGATTCATTAATAACCCACTTGACGCCTACCCCTCCACAGCCTTACGTTAACTATTCATAGCATGAGTCCTACTGAGCCCTTTAATGTTCTGAATCCAAATCTCTCTCACCCTTGAGAGCTGCCCTGAGCCCAAATTCTTCTGAACCCCCAATGCCACACTAAGCCCCAGTGGTTCTGAGCCCTCCTTCACCCAGACTCTTAATTTCCCCTGAGTCCTTAACATCACCAAGACCTAATCCTTCCCTGATGGCCTGAGTCCTCATGCTCCTGGCAGCAAATCTGTTTTAAGCACAAAGCCTTTAAAGCCCTATACTGCTTTGAGCCCTTTTATCGCTGTGAGCCCTAAGGCACTCTGAGGGTTAATCCTATACCTGAGCCCTCAATCCGATTTGAACCTAACTGCCTTTAAACCCAGCTGAGCCCGCCAGAACATTGGCTCCTTTACCACCTGTTGGAACTAAGTCTTCATTATCATGATTATTTTAGTGTCATCTAGTCCTTTGCGAAGCAGAGAGACTCCATCGATATACTGTCTCCAGAAGGTCCTCCCCTCTCTCATAATTCGAAACTTTTCTAACTTTAATCCATTCATTAGATTGCATTTATGGAACCCTTACTGTGCTCAGAGTACTGTACTAAGCACTTGGAAAGTACAATTGGGCAACAAAGAGTGACAATCCCTACCTAACAACAGGCTCACAGTCTAGAAGGGGGAGACTGACAACAAAACACAACAAGCAGATATGATATCAATACCATCAAAATAAATTAATGGAATTATAGATTTATATACATCATTAATTAAATAGAGGAATCAATATGTACAAATATACACAAGTGCTGTGAGGGGAGAAGGGGGTAGAGCAGAAGGAAGGATTACGGATGATGGGAAGGGGAGGAGAAGCAGAGGAAAAAGGGGGGCTCAGTCTGGAAAGGCCTCCTGGAGGAGCTAAGCTCTCAGTACGGCTTTCAAGAGGGAAGAGAGCTAGTTTGGCGGATGTGAGCAGGAGGGCATTCCAGTCCAGAGGTAGAAGGTGGGCCAGGGTTCAGTGGCGGGGCAGGCAAGAACGAGGCACAGTGAGGAGGTGAGTGAGCACAGAGCTCTTCCAATTCTAACGGTTCTTCTAACGGTTCTTCCATTTCTAAACCATCTTCTAATGGTTCTTTCATTTCTAGCGGTTCATCTAATGGTTCTGACTGTTCTTCTAAGTACTAACGGTTCTTCCGTTAACGTTGCTATGTATTTTAGACATCTAGCTGCTACTCTTTCTGTTCCATATTTTCCCTGGGATTCTCCTAGCATTAATGTCTACTCCAGAAAATTTTTCCTCGTGATGATTTGTCCAAAATATGCTAATCTAAGTCGAGTCTGTTGGTCTTCCGAAGACTGCTTTGACTGTATTTGCTCCACAGTCCATTTACATGCTTTTCAGGCAGTCCATGGTATTTACAAAAGTATTTACCAACAGCGCATTTCAGAAGAATTGACATTCTTTCATTCCTGCTTTTTCATTGTCCAAGATTCTGATCCATACATTGTCACTGGAAGCACCATAGAATTGGTCATTTGGATTTTTCTGGTAATTCTTACATCAGTACATTTCCGGACTTTTTCCAGGCTCTTCGAACAAGTCTTCTTAATGGGAATCTCTGCTGTGTTTCTTGATTATTAGTTCCTTTACTGCTGATTTTCGATCCAAGGAGAATAAAAAAGGGTCAACTACAGTGAGCTTATCTCCATCCACTACAAATGTATTTAAGCTTTTAGTTGTCATGATTTCTGTTTTCTTGACATTCAAATGGAGGCCCATCTCTTTCTTTGTTCCTTAACTTTTGAGAAGAAGCCCTTCAAATCTTCACTTTCTACTAGTAACATAATAGCATCAGCTTAATGAGGGTTGTTTATACTCCTTCCTCCAGTCTCTATCACCCGTTCATCTTCCTCCAATCCAGCTTCTCTCATTATGGATTCGGTATTTAGGATGAAGAGATAAGGCAGTGAAACACATCCTTGTCTTTGCCCCTTGCTAATGGCAAACCAATCTGGGTCACCACATTCTGTTCTGATTTTAGCCTCCTCTTCAGTTAAAGGTTCCGTATCAATGCAATCAAATGGTTTACCAAGCCTGCTTTCCTTAATGTGTTCCAGAGTTTATCGGGATCCAAACAGTCAAAGGCCTCACCTTAATCAATAAAGCATAGGCTGACATCCTTCCAATATTCTCTTTGGGCATTCACTTATCCAACAGACATCACCAGTAATTTTTCACATCCCTAGACCTTTCCTTTCGAACCCCTCTTGAACACTGGACAATTCCTGTTCCATGTAGGTCTCCATACGATGCTGTATGACTTTTAGCACTCCCTTTCTGGCCCATGAGATCAAGGAAACTATCCAGTGATTATCTTTGGGGACCATTAATAACCCTCTGGACCCCTAAACCTCTGCTGCTCTTTGTTAGCTGCTGGGATCATGAATCCTCCTGAGTCTCTCAATGCTCTGAATCTGAATTTCTCTAACCCCTAACAGCTGCCCTGAGCCCAGATTCTTCTGAGCCCCCCAACCAATCTAAGCCCCAGTCCATCTGGGCCCTCATTTGCCCAGACTCTTAATTTCCCCGGGCTTCTAAACAATGCTTGGCCCTAATCCTTCCCTGTCCTAAACTACTCTGAGCCCTCGTCTTCCTAACCCCCAAATCCAAGGGCAGGATAATAATAATAATAATGTTGGTATTTGTTAAGCGCTTACTATGTGCCAAGCACCATTCTAAGCGCTGAGGTAGACACAGGGGAATCAGCTTGTCCCACATGGGGCTCACAGTCTTACTCCCCATTTTACAGATGAGGTAACTGAGGCACAGAGAAGTTAAGTGACTTGCCCAAAGTCACACAGCTGACAAGTGGCCGAGCCGGGATTTGAACCCATGAACTCTGACTCCAGAGCCCATGCTCTTTCCACGGAGCCATGCTGGACTCACCTCTCTGCGTGACTTTAATTGCTCTGAGCCCTAGGAAGACACTCTGAGTCCTCTGACCTCTTCTTAGCCCAGGAACAGTCAGATGCCTTGATCCTGCTCACACCCGAACTGGGCCAAGGCATGATCTTTCTGGGTCTCCCACTGCTCCGCGGGAGCTCCTCCTTCTCAGACCTAGACTACTATGGGCCCTAATCACTCTCTGCCTTATGCTGTTCTGGACCCTACCTGTCTGTCCCTTAGTCCCCTCAGACTTTCAACCTCTCCAGGTTGGATAGGTTACCATTTTCTGAGACCTGCCACTCACTGGGCCATGATTATTCCATGCCCTGCAGAAGCCTTGAGCCCTCACACTCCAGAGGATAAATCCACTTGGAGACCAAATCCTTCGGTGCCCTAAAAAACTCTGAGCCCTCTAATCACTCTGAGCCCTAAGGGTGTTTTGAGAGCTAATCCTACCTGAGCCCTCAAACAGATTTGAGTCTATTGGCCCTCAAGCCCTAATCCCTGGCTTTAGGCCTAATCCTACAGAGCCCAAAAGGCAGCCTAGTCCTCATCCTGTTTCAGAAACCTGGAGAGCTCTGTGAGGGCCCATCATTCTGCCCATATAGCACTCAGGGTGCTAATTCCCAGCTGAATCTCTCTCCTCCACTGCTCACCATCACATGGACTCGGGAACTCCGCTCCCTTCGAGACGCGCCTTAGACCGCCCATCCCTTGGTCCCGGCTAGCTCTTTGGCTCCTGATCACCGACACATTTGCGTCGGGACCGCCTCTCCTTTGGAACCGCGCCTTGGATCCCCGATCCCCTTATTCCCGGCTGAATCTTTCTCCTCCAGTCATCGCCACCACGTCGACTCAGGACCTCCCCTTCCTTGGAGCCATGCTATCAGACTTCAGTGACCTGTCCCCGGGTTTATGGTCAGCTCTCCAACCTGGACTTCTGCATCCCTGCTCAAGGACTCCGACACTGAGGATGCCACCTTTTCCCCGCCTCCCACGCTACCGCAGGCCCCACAGTCTCCAGATCCACGAGTAGCTCCCAGACCTCCCTACAACTTTCCCTGACCCTCGTAGCCCATCCTGGTAGGAAACACGAACCGCAGGACTCTCTTCTCCCCAGCACACCCTTCCCCCGGAGTTTTGGGACATTGTGCTCCCCTGCTCCTCGCACCCCCAGGCCTTAGGACATTATCCTCCCCTGCCGCCCCCTGCCCCTGCCCCCGGGCCGTTGGACATTACCTCCCAAACCGCTCTCCCCTTACTCTGCACGGAAGCGGCCATCCTTTGGGAAGCCCTCACTCCCTCCTCCCCTGTGAGGTGATAGATTTTCCCCACCTCCCTTTCCCCACCTCCATCCCCAGGCAACAATGCCCTTGTTCTCACTGTGTTACCTTAGCCGCCACCTGCACCCACAACCCACATTGGACATCCTCAGGGCTCCCTCCGCCGCCTCAGAGACATTTGGACCATGAGCCACAGGACTCTCCTTGCTGCTAGTCTTTTGATTTTGATCAGATCGACCCTTGGTCAAGTCCACACCCGAACCTGGTCATCACCCACTTATTAATAATATTTTATTGTATCATGTTACTATATTACCACTTTCACATGTTACTGTTAATTGTTCTCAAGTGCTGCCACCTACCTCTCTGACCTCACCATGTCCTCCCACCCCCCACCATCGGCCCCTCCCAATCCTCACCTTCCCCTTCCTATCTCTTGCCCAGCTCTTTCCTGCTCTCTCCTCTGCCTCCTCTCCTTCTCCCCCACCCTAGAACCCCACTTTACCAGCACCACCCCTCTTCCCCCTCCCCCTGAGCTCCTCCTCATCAAACCCCCTCCTCTCACTTCCCCCCTTCCCTCTTCCCCACCCACATCCCATCTCAGTCCTCCTGTCCCTCTGCCACCCCTCATCCCCCGCTCCCTGTTCAGGGCCCTGCCATCTCATTCCCATCCAAACCCTCCCCTCCCGCGGCTCTCTCCCCCCTCCCTCCCCTGCACCCACAGCTACTGTCAAGTGTGGACTTTGGAATCCCCGCTACATTAAAGGTAAACTACCTTTCATCCTTGACCTTTTCCTTTCCCGCTCTCTCCTCTCCTCGCCCTTATTGAGACCTGGCTCACTCCTGAAGATACGGTCTCCTCCGCTGCTCTCTCCAACGTAGGCCTCTCCTTCTCCCACTCCCTCTAGGCTCACCGGAAAGGAAGGAATCGTCGGCTTCCTTCTCTCACTCTGATGCCGCTTCTGCACTATCTCTCCTTCCCCTTCCATCTCCTTCCCCTCCGTTGAAGACCATATCATTCGCCTCTACCACCCCCTCCAGATAATTGTAGCCATCATCTACTGCCCTCCTGGTCCCACCTGCGACTTCTTCAGTGACCTTGAGCCCTTTCTCATCTTCCTTCTCTCCTTCTCTCTGCCCACTCTGATCCTCGGAGACTTCGACATCCATATTCATTCATTCATTCATTCAATAGTATTTATTGAGCACTTACTTTGTGCAGAGCACTGTACTAAGCGCCTGCAATGTACAATTCTACACCAGGTAGAGACAATCCCTGCCCAATAACGGGCTCACAGTCTAAAGAAATAAAAAATTTAATAATAATTATGGTATTCATTAAGGGCTTACTATGTGCCAAGTAATGTTCTAAACGCTGGGGTAGATACAGAGTAATCAGGTTCTCCCACGTGGGGTTCACGCTTTAAATCCCCATTTTATAGAAGAGAAAACTGAGGCACAGAGAAGCGAAGTGACTTGCCCAAGCTCACACAACAGACAAATGGCAGGGCTGGGATTAGAACCTAAGTCCTCTGACACTCAACAAAAAATCCTTACTACTGGCTTTAAAGCTCTCCTTCACTTTGCCCCTTCTTACCGCACCTCTCTTCTCCCCTTCTCCATCCTAGCCCAAATTCTTCACTTCTCTGATGATAAACTTCTCACTGGGCCGCGATCTCTCCCATCTCATCGTCGACCCTGGCCCACATCCAACCTCGAGGCTTGAATTCCATCCCTCCTCAAATCCACCAACAATCACTCTTCCCCCCTTCAAAGCCCTCCTGTAGGCACAGTCCTCCAAGTAGCCTCCCCAAACTCATCCCCCTTTTCCTCTGCTCTTGCTTGTTTCTACGTCACCTCGACTCACTCCCTTTGCTCTCTCCCACCCCTCACCTCACAGGACAGATGTATATAGGTAGAAACTTATAATTCTATTTATTTATCTTCATACCTGTTCACTTGTTTTAATATCTTTCTCCCCCACTTTAGAATGTAATCCCACTCTTACCTGGCTTTGTGTCTCTATTGATGTATTGTACTTAGCAAGCAGTAGTAAAGTGCTCAGCACTGCTCTGCAACCATGGTCAGATCACTGATCCCTCATAGGGTGCAGCTGAGTTAGGATTCCAAGAAGATTAGGGCACACTCAGAGTCAACTGAGGGCTCCAGAGGATTAGGAAAACTGTTAGTTTCGCATAGTGAGCATTTTGGGGATTGGAAATTCTGGGGCTGAGAGAGGGCTGGAGTATAGATCGAATTAGGGCTCTCATTGGGCTCTCATTAGGGCTCGAATTGGCCCTCATGGGCTTCTCCGGGCTTCCAAAACAGGATAAACGAGGCAGCCTTTTGGGCTCCGGAGGATTAGGCCTGTAGCCTGGGTTCAGGGCGTGAGGGCCAACAGACTTAATCTGTTTGGGGGCTAAGGGAGGATTAGCTCGAATGCCCTTTGGCTCAGAGTGATTTGAGGGCTCAGAGCTTGATGGGCGCTGAAGGATTTGGTCTCCAAGTAGATTTATCCTCTGGAGCGTGAGGACTCAGGACTTCTGAAGGGCATGAATGGTCATGGCCCAGAGAGTGGCAGGGTTTGGATAGCGGTAATCTCGACAGAGAGAGATTGAAAGTCTGAGGGGCCTAAGGCACAGACATGTAGGGCCCAGAGCAGCTTAGGGCCCCTTGTAGTCCACATCGCATAAGGAGGATCCCCGGCAGAGTGGGAGGGGCACAGAAGCATCATGCCTTGGCCCAGTTGAGGTGTGAACAGATTCAAGGTCTCTGACTGCTCTCAGGGCTAAGAAGAGGTCTGAGGACTCAGAGTGTCTTCCTAGGGCTCAAGGCAATTAAAGTCACGCAGAGAGGTGAGTCCACCACTTGGGTTTGAGGTTAGGGAGACGAGGCCTCAGAACAGTTCAGGGCTGGGAAGAATTAGGGCCGAGCATTGCTTAGGGCCCAGGGGAAATGAAAAGTCTGGGCTCAGACCGACTGCAATTTAAAGAGGTTTTGGAGGCTTGGAAGAATCTGGGCTCAGGGTAGTTCTCAGCAGTTAGAGAGATTTGGATTCAGAGCACTACGGATCTCAGGAGGATTCATGATCCCAGGAGCTAACAAAGTGCTGCAGAGGTTTAGGGGTCTGGGTGGTTATTAATGGTCCTCCAAAACAATGAATGTACAGTTTCCTTGATCTGACGGGCCAGCAAGGTATTGCTAAAAGTTATAGAGCCCCGCATGAAGACTTACATGGAACATGAATTGTTGGATGTTCAAATGGGCTTTCCTAAAGAAAGGACAAAGGACGCAAAATATTACTGCTGATATCCTCGGGATAATTGAAAGGACAAGAGAACTTTAAGAAAATGTCAACCTGTGTTTTCTTGATTACAGTAAGGCCTTTGACCGTGTGGATCCCGAAAAAACTCTGGAGCACATTAAGGGAAATGGTCTTGGGAGACCATTTTAATTGGACTGATAAGG
>NW_024396727.1:0-41074 GCF_004115215.2 Ornithorhynchus anatinus | reverse complement strand
CCTCCCCAATGTCTCTGAGACCTAATCTTAATTGGCTTCAACCCCGAATCCTTCACAGTTCCCAGCTTCTCAGAGCCCACGTACTTCTGATCCCCCTTGCCCCCCAAGACTCTCAGAGCACTCATCACCCAGGATGTCTTACTCCTTCTCAGACCTAACCTGCTCACAGGGGGCAATTCGTCGATAAACCAGGGCACTCTTGACCCTCATCCAGAGGATGTATAAGCAATTTTCAGCCCTCAACCTCTCTTAGGACTCAGTCTTTCAGACCAAAAACTGTACTGGGCCCCAGTCCCATAGAGCCTAGTAACCCGGAACTCCCTGGGTGTGTATATCTGCCACAGCCCTCGAACTGCACTGAGCTGCACAGTTCTTCTGAGCCCTACACCTCTCCAATGCTCAATCCTTCGGCACACTGCATCTCTCCTGAATCTCACTCCTTCTGGCCCCTAAAACGCTCTGAGTCCTGATCCTTGCGACTCCCTCAAAGCCACTCTGTGACTTTGAATCCTAACCCTTCCCATCCCACGAAGTGCTTTTCACCCGGAACCTTCGGGAGAACTTTTATCCAAAGGAGTTTTAATCTTTCTGAACCACCAACTTTTCTGAACCCTCAAGTGCTCAGCAACTTAATAAATTGGAACCCTCACTTGCTCAAAGTACCCGTTCTGCTCCACTGCCATTGGCTCCGCTCTCCCATCCTCTTGGCCCTTATCGGCTTCTGGCCCTACTCCTTTGGGTGGTGCCCTTGTTGGCTCTACATTCTCATCACTCAATCCCCTTCCTGGATTGAGCCCCAGAACACCCAGGACTCAGATTGTTCTCTGCCTTACACAGCTCTGAGCCCCATCTGCCTGAGCCTTACTCTGTTGACTGTCAACCTCTCCAGTGAGGTTACTTGCATTTGGAGCCCTGCCACGTTCTCGGCCCTGATTGTTCCATGCCCTTCAGAGGCCCGGAGTCCTCACACTTCTGAGAATAAATCCTCTTGGAGACCAAATCCTCTGGAGGCCTAAAAAGCTGTGACCCCCCAATCATTCTGAACCCCAGTGGGCTCCGAGGGCTAATCCAACCTGAGCCCTCAAACAGATTTCAGTCTACTTCCTCTAGAACTCTGAATGCACGATTCAGGCTGGGAGGCAGTTTTACTTTGGTTCCCATCTGACCAGCAGTGTCAATTCTCAGCAAGGTAACTGACACCAGTAATAAGAAGTGTTAGTTGAAATGGAATTAAAGTCTAGGCATGGTGAGAAGTACCTCTTACCTTGTGAACTTGAGATATGATGCAGCGTGGCTCATTGGAAAGAGGTCAGGCTTGGGAGTCAGAGGTCATGGGTTCAAATCCTGGCTCTGCCACTTGTCAGCCATGTGACCGTGGGCAAGTCACAACTTCTCTGTGCCTCAGTTACCTCATCAGTAAAATGGGAATTAACTGTGAGCCTCACGTGGGACAACCTGATTACAACCTGTAGATACAACCTGTATCTACCTCAACACTTAGAACAGTGCTCTGCACATAGTAAGTGCTTAACAAATACCACATTATTAGTAGTAGTAGTAGTAATAGTAGTATTAATCCTCTGGAGACCGAAAAAGTGCTTCATCCTGATCCTTATTTAATGGAATTCATTCCGAGTCCTGCAATTCCCTGAGCGTAGTCCTTGGAGGAAAGGTTGGAGCTTGGTGATGTTGTGCAGGTGAGACTTGCAGGCTTTCCTGGTGGATTGGTTATGTGGGGGGAATGAGAGAGCTGAGTCAAGGATGACCCCAAGGTTGTAGGCGTGTGTCACAGGAAGGATGGTTGTGCCGTCCACACAGGGTTGGAAAAGTTTGGGAGAGGACAGAGTTTGGGAGGGATCCTAAGGGGCTGTGTCTTGGACAAGTTGGGCTTTAGGGGGTGGAAGGACATCCAAGTGGAGGTGTCCTGAAGGCAGGAAGAGATGTGAGCCTGGAGGGTGGAAGTGAGAACAGAGGAGGAGTTGTAGATTTGGATGTCATCTCCATAGAGATGATAGTTGAAACCGGGGGAGTGGAAGCGGCTGTACCCTCATGTGGGAGCTGTAGAAAAGGGGTCTTAGTCTGGGAAGGCCCCAGGGAGGAGCTTTCTTCCCTTTCGTAGTGCTTTGATCGGGGGAAGAGTGATGTTGGCAGATTTGAGGAGGGAGGGGGTTCCAGCCTAGATATAGGACATGGACCAGGGATAGGTGATGGGACGAGCGTGATCAGGGCAGAGTGAGATGGTTAGCACCAGAGGAGTGGAGTGAGTGGGCAGTGAGGTAGATGGAGAGATGCAAGGGGAGATCAGAACGGGCAAGGGAATGGAGAGCTTTAAAGCCAATAGTGAGGCTTTTTTGTCTGATCCGGAGGTTGATAGACAACCACTGGAGATTTTTGAGGAGAAGGGTGACATGGTCCTGAATGATTTTGTGGAATGATAATCCAGGCAGTGGAGAGAAGTATGGACTGAAGTGGGCAGAGAAAGGAGGCTGGGAGGTCAGAGAGGAGGCTGAAGGACTAATCCAGTTGGAATAGGATGAGTGATTGAACTAACATGGTAGGTTTTTCAATGGAGAGGAAAGAGCTGGTCTTGTGATGTTTTGCAGGTGAGACCGGCAGGCTCTGGTGATGGATTGAATATGTGGGGTGAATGAGAGAGCTGAGTGGAGAATGACATCAAGGTTGCGGGCTTGTGTGATGGGAAACGTTATTTGTGTCATCCATAGCGATGTGAAAGTAAGGGAGTGGACAGGGTTTGGGTGAGAAAACAAGAGCTCTGTCTTGGACATATTGAGTTTTAAGGGGGCAGGAGGACAACCAAGTAGATGTGTTCTAAAGGCAGGAGAAGATACAAGGTTGGCAGGAGGGAGAGAGAACGGGGAGGAGATACAGATTTGGGTGTCTTCCTCATAGAGAGGCATAGTAGAATCTGAGTCATAGAACACTCAGGGCACCAAGCCCCACCTGCCTGAGCCTTACTCTGCTTACTTTCAACCTCTCTCCAGTGAAGTTACTTGCATTTGGAGCCCTGCCACGTTCTTGGCCTTGATGGTTCCATGCCCTTCAGAGGCCCGGAGCCTCACACTTCTGAGGATAAATCCACTCGGAGACCAAATCCTTTGGAGGCCTAAAAAGCACTGAGCTCCCAATCACTCTGAACCCCAGTGGGCTCCAAGGGCTAATACAACCGGAGCCCTCAAACAGATTTCAGTCTACTTCCCTTAGAACTCTGAATGCACGATTCAGGCCTAATCCTCCAGAGTCTGAAAAAGTGCTTCATCTTGATAGAGATTTGGAATTCCTTCCCGCGTCCTGCAATTCCCTGAGCCTAGTCCTTGGAGGAAAGGGTGGAGCTTGGTGTTATTGTGCAGGTGAGACTGGCATTCTTTGGTGATGGATTGGTTATGTGGGGCGAATGAGAGAGTGGAGTCAAGGATAACACTAAGGTTGTGGGCATGTTAGACAGGAAGGATGGTCGTGCCATCCACATAGGGTTGGAAAAGTTTGGGAGGGGACTGAGTTTGGGAGGGATCCTCAGGGGCTGTGTCTTGGCCAAGTTGAGTTTTAAGGGGTGGGAGGACATCCAAGTGGATGTGTCCTGAAGGCAGGAGGAGATGTGAGCCTGGACGGCAGAAGAGAGAATAGAGGAGGAGTTGTAGATTTGGATGTCATCTCCATAGAGATGATAATTGAAACCGTGAGAGTGGAAGCAGCTGTACCCTCATAAGGGAGCTGTAGAAAAGGGGTCTTAGTCTTGGAAGGCCCCGGGAGGAGGTTTTCCTTTAGTAGGGCTTCGAAGGGGGGAAGAGTGATGTTGGCAGATTTGAGGAGGGAGGGGGTTCCAGAGAAGAGGTAGGACATGATGGGATGAGTGAGATCGAAGCACAGTGAGATGGGTAGCATCAGAGGAGAGGAGTGAGTGGGCAGTGAGGTAGATGGAGTGATGCAAGGGGAGATCAGAACAGGAAAGGTAATGGACAGCTTTAAAGCCAATAGTGAGGCGTTTCTGTTTGATTCGAAGGTTAATAGACAACCACTGGAGATTTTTGAGGAGGAGGGTGACATGATCCTGAATGATTCTGTAGAAAGATAATCCACGCAGTAGAGAGAAGTATGGACTGAAGTGGGCAGAGAAAGGAGCTTGGGAGGTGAGAGAGGTGGTCGAAGGAGTAATCCAGTTGGGATAGGATGAGTGATTACACTAACACTGTAGGGGTTTCAATGGAGAGGAAGGGGCAAATCTCGGTGATGTTGTGCAACTGAGACTGGCAGGCTCTGGTGATGGATTGGATATGTGGGGTGAATGAGAGATCTGAGTCGAAGATGACATCAAGGTTACAGGCTTGTGTGATGGGAAAGATTTTTTGTGTCATCCATCTTGATGGGAAAGTCAGGGAGTGGACAGGGTTTGGGTGAGAAAACAAGAGCTCTGTCTTGGAAATATTGAGTTTTAAGGGGGCAGGAGGACAACCAAGTGGAGGTGTTCGAAAGGCAGGAGAAGATACGAGGTTGGCGGGAGGGAGAGAGAACAGGGAAGGAGATACAGATTTGGGAGTCTTCCGCATAGAGATGCATAGTTGAATTAGTGGCAGCAGAACTGATTGAACCTTATTGTGTTCAAGGTCCTAATTCTGGCTCAGGGGTAATTCACTGTGAGTCCTAATCCTTTGGTGCCCTCCGCCCTCATCTCAGCTTTTCTTCTCATTTCAAACAACTCTGGTGGTCAATCCTTTCTGGCCCCAAGCCACTACCAACTCCTATTCCTTCCGAGTCCTGATCCTGATGCGGAAGCCCGCAGAGACCCACGAGCACCAATCCTTCTGAGCCCCGCTTTGCCCTGAGCACTAATCCTTCTGAGCCCTAAATGGCTGTGGACTCTGCTCTCCTCTGAGCCCTAAAAGCTTCAGATCTCCAATTTGGCTGCCTTTCCAGGCTACTCTGAGGCCTAACCCCTCAGAGTCCCAAGAATCCTAATAATCTCAGCCCCAAACTGCACCCGGTCCTAGTCCCTCTGGACTCGAACCTGCTCCCAGTCCAAAAGCTTTGGAGCCCAAGACCACTTGAAACCCCTAATTCTCATAGTAAGTACTCCAGCCTTCTGAGTCCTAATCTGGTTGCACATTGCATCTCTCTTTAGTCGCAAACCTTTTGAGCTCTAACTCACTCCCAAGTGTTTGTTCTTCCACACCCTTGAAACAACTGTGGGAGCAACTCCTTTTGCCCCCCAAGCCACTTTTGACTCCTAATCCATCATAGCCCCTATATGTCTTCGGCCCTCCTCATAGCCTTCTGTACCTTAAAACAACCTTAGTGCTAATCCTTCTGAGCCTTTAACCACTGGTGTTCCCAATGTGATTGAAGCCTAAAGTGTTTGAGGCCCTGATTGTGGTTCAGCTGGCATTGGTTCTGAGTCCTAGTCCTTAGGTTCCCTCCGTGGCTCCTAGTCCTGTTCTCTTTCAGTGCTTTTGAGTGACTCTGAGCAGTAATTTCTCTGAGCTCTACATCAATCAGACTCCTGATGGTTGGAGGCCTAATGGTTCTGAACCCTTAAACATCTATGGGCCCTATGGGCCCTGATAGGCCTGAGCCCTAATTCATTCATTCATTCATTCATTCATTCAATAGTATTTATTGAGCGCTTACTATGTGCAGAGCACTGCACTAAGTGCTTGGAATGAACACGTCGGCAACAGATAGAGACAGTCCCTGCCGTTTGATGGGCTTATAGTCTAATTGAGGGGAGACAGGCAGACAAGAACAATGGCAATAAATAGAGTCAAGGGAAAGAACATCTTGTAAATACAATGGCAACTAAATAGAATCAAGGCGATGTACATTTCATTAACAAAATAAATACGGTAATGAAAATATATACATTTGAGCAGACGAGTACAGTGCTGAGGGGATGGGAAGGGAGAGGGGGAGGAGCAGAGGGAAATGGGGGGAAAAGAGGGTTTAGCTGCAGAGGTGAAGGGTGGGGGGCGGTAGAGGGAGTAGAGGGAGAAGGGGAGCTCAGTCTGGGAAGACTTCTTGGAGGAGGTGAGTTTTAAGTAGGGTTTTGAAGAGGGGAAGAGAATTACTTTGGCAGAGGTGAGGAGGGAGGGCATTCCAGGACCGCGGGAGGACGTGGCCCAGGGGTCGACGGCGAGATAGGCGAGACCGAGGGACGGTGAGGAGGTGGGCGGCAGAGGAGCGGAGCGTGCGGGGTGGGCAGTGGAAAGAGAGAAGGGAGGATAGGTAGGAAGGGGCAAGGTGATGCAAAGCCTTGAAGCCTAGAGTGAGGAGTTTTTGTTTGGAGCGGAGGTTGATAGGCAATCACTGGAGGTGTTTAAGAAGGGGAGTGACATGCCCGGATCGTTTCTGCAGCAAGATGAGTCGGGCAGCGGAGTGAAGAATAGACTGGAGCGGGGCGAGAGAGGAGGAAGGGAGATCAGAGAGAAGGCTGACACAATAGTCTCTAGCCGGGATATAACAAAAGCCTGTAGCAGTAAGGTAGCCGTTTGGGTGGAGAGGAAAGGGCGGATCTTGGCGATATTGTAAAGGTGAAACCGGCAGGTCTTGGTAACGGATAGGATGTGTGGGGTGAACGAGAGAGAGGAGTCAAAGATGACACCGAGATCGCGGGTCTGAGAGACGGGAAGGATGGTCGTGCCATCCATGGTAATAGGGAAGTCTGGGAGAGGACCGGGCTTGGGAGGGAAGATGAGGAGCTCAGTCATACATTCTGTCCTCCAGTCCTCTCTGAGCCCCAGTGGTTCTCATCTCTAAGACACTCAGCCTATGAAATTCACAGCGGGAAATTCTCAGCATATGAAATTCATCCTTTGGAGCCCTCAAGCAACTTTGAGTGTGCCTGCCTCCGCTTGGAGCCCTAATCCAACTGAACCCTAGAGAAGGATCAATCCTTCGGGTATGGTTGGAAGTAAGTCTTTGGAGACCATGAAACACCCAAATTCTTAGCCTTCCCCAGCCCTCCATAAACTGCTGTGAGCATGAATCCTCCTGTGCCTTTTAAATGCTCTGAATCCGAATGAGTCTGTCTGACCCTTGAAACAGCTCCGAGCTTCATTGATTTGGAGCAGTAGACAACTCTGAATCCAATGCCCTATCTTCAACCCTGTCATCTACAGACCTACCTACACACACATACACACAAAGACACACACAACTGCACACACAGACACACACACACTCGTGTGCATACCCACAGACACAAGGACACAGTCTCTCTCACACACACACAGGTGCGCACACACACACAGAATCAATCACATACTTCTGAGCACAAACATACTCACATACGCCCCTGTTCAAATCTTTTGGTCCATTCAACCACACCAATTCCTAATTTTCTGAGCCCTTAACTGCCATGCGTCCTCACCCTTTGGATACCGCCAAGTGCTCTGAATCTGTAGCTCTCTGAGTCCTAAATAAACAGAGTTCACTCCTCCTAGTGCCTTGAGCCCTCAATATTTCCAGTTGCCTTCCTCCTTCTGGGCCATTGTGGAATCGGAATCCATATCTTCCTGAGTCCTAATTCGCTTTGAATTTTGTTTCCGCCCAAACATCTCTGAGACCTAAGATATCTGAGTCATGATTGGCCTGAACCCCAAATCCTGAAATCATTATTTATTCATTCATTCATTCATGCAATCGTATTGATCGAGCACTTCCAGTTTGCAAAGCACTGTACTAAGTCTTGGTAAAGACAAAACAACAATAAAGAGAGACAATCCCAGCCCAAAAAGGGTTTGCAGGCTAAACGGGGGGTGGGGTGGAGACAGACATCAAATCGAGTGAACAGACATCAATATAAATAAATAGAATTATAGATTTATACATATATACATATCTATACATGTAAGTACTGTCAGGTAATGGGAGTAAGAGCAAAGGGAATTAGTTGAGGTGACTCAGAAGACAGCGGAATCTGAGGAAAATGGGAATTTGTCTGAGAAGGCCTCTTGGACGAGGTGTGCCTTCAGAAAGACTTTGAATCGAGGGAAGAATGATAGTTGGTGGGCTTGAGGAGGAAGGGCATTCCAGCACAGACATGGGATGTGAGCGAGGGGTCGGTGATGAGATGGGAGAGATCGAGGCACAGTGAGAAGGTTAGCACCAGAGGAGACTATTCTGCAGGGTGGGATGTAGAAGGAAAGAAGAGAGGGGAGATAATAGTAGGTGCAAGACGATGGAGAGCTTTAAAACCAGTAGTGAGGAGGTTTTGTTTGATTCAGAGGTTGATAGGCAACCCCTAGAGATTTTTGAGGAGGAGGGTGACATGCTCTGAACATAACTGTAGAAAGATAAACCAGGCAGTGGAGTGAAGCTTACTTCAGCCTGAAGTATGGACTGGAGAGGCAGGATGTTGGGTTGTCAGAGAGGGGCTTGATGCAGTACTCTGGTTGGGATAGGAAGAGAGATTGTACTAATATGGTAACGGTTTGGATGGAGAGGTAAGGTGGACCTCAGTGATGTTGTGAAGGTGAGACTGGCAAGCTTTGGTGAAGGATTGGGTATTTGGGGTGAATGAGAGAGCAGAGCAAAGGATAACATCAAGTCTGCCTGCTTGTGAGACATGAAGGATGGTTGTACAGTCAACAGTACTGGGAAAGTTTGGGAGAGGACAGGGTTTGGGAGGGAAGATAAGGAACTGTGTCTTAGACACGTTGAGTTTTAGGTGGTGGGAGAATATCCAAGTAGGGGGGTCCTGAAGGGAGGAGGAGATGTGAGAAGGAGGGAGGGAGAGAGAAAAGGGGAGAAGATAAAGATTTAGGTGTCATCCACAATGAGATGACACTTGAAGCCGAGGGAGCCACAAGAACTTCAAACCACAAATCACTCACCATTTTTAGCTTCTCAGAGCCCATATGTTTCAGGTTCTCCAACATCCTCAGAGCACTCATCACTCAGGGTGCCCTACTCTTCCTCAGACCTAATCCACTAATGGGGGACAATTCTTCAGCACCCGAAACTACTCTGGACCCTCATCCAGCAGAATTCTGAATCGTCAGTCAGGCTTAGAATTCGATCGTTTGGACCGAAAATTGCACTGGGCCCCAGGCCCGCTGAGCCCAGAGCCTAGAAATCCTTGTGCCTCCACATCGGTCGCTGCCCTCAAACTGTACTGAGCTACACAGTTCTTCCAAACTCTACATCTCTCTGATGCTCAATTCTTCGACACAATGCACCTTTTTTGAATCCCAATCCATCTAGGTCCTTAAACCACTCTGAGTCCGCATCTTTCGGCCCCCTTGAAACCACTCTGGGGCTGAATCCCTGGGGCCCTAAAAGTGCTCTGAATCCTAAACTTTTGCATCCCTAAAGTTGCTCTTCGCCCGGAGTCTTCTAGCGAACTTTCACCCATCAGAGTCCTAATCCTTCTGACACCCCAAATACTAAACACCCTAATTCCTTTCAATATTCACTTGCTCAAGGCACCTGTTCCATTGGTCTCCTCCACCACCATCTTGGCCCCAATCTGCTTCAGACCCTCCATCTATGGAAGGTGCCCTCGCTGGCTTTGCATTCTCGTTGTTTGAGCCCCTTTTCTGGCCCGGATCCTAACACCCACCTTGGAGACCTCAGACACCTAAGGCCCTGATGGACTTCTCCAAGTCCTTCAGAAGGAAATATCCTCAGACTATGGTTGGACCTAAGTCTTTGGAGATCATCAAATACTCACTTCCTGAGCCTTCCCCGGCCTTCCATTAACAGCTGTGAGCACAAATCCTCCTGAGCCTTTAAGTGTTCTGAGTCTGAATCCCTATGACCCCTGACACGCTTCCAAGCCCCAACACTTTTGAGCCCTATACAACTTTGAACCCAACCCCTCAACTCCCTCCCGCTCTTCCCACACCCCATCACCTACAGATTTGTATGGTCTCTCTCCCTCTTTCACACACACACACACACACACACACACACACACACACACACACACACACTTTACAAGCACATGAACAAACCGTCATGAAATGACACACACACTTCCATTCAAATCTTTTGGACTATTCAACTGCACCAGTCTTGAAAACTTCTGAGCCCCCAACTGTCATGGGCACTGACCCTCCAGAGCCCTCCAACTGCTCAGAATCCAAATTAATCTGAGTCCTAAGCCGCACTCATCTTCCTTCTTCTATGAGCCATAAAACTTTCCTGGGGTCCTGCACCTTCTTGGCCTTTGTGACACAGGGCCCCAAGTCTTTGGAAACCTAATTCTTCCCTCCCTAACATTCATTCATTTATTCATTCGTTCATTCAATAGTATTCATTGAGCACTTACTATGTGCAGAGCACTGTACTAAGCACTTGGAATGTACATATCGGCAACAGATAGAGACAGTCCCTGCCCTTTGATGGGCTTTCAGTCTAATTTGGGGAGACAGACAGACAAGAACAATGGCAATAAATAGAGTCAAGGGGAAGAACATCTCATTAAAACAATGGCAAATAAATAGAATCAGGGTGATGTACATCTCATTAAACAAAATGAATAGGATGATGAAGTTATATACAGTTGAGCAGACGAGTACAGTGCTGAGAGGCTGGGATGGGAGAGGGGGAGGAGGAGAGGGAAAGAGGGAAGAAGAGGGTTTAGCTGTGGAGAGGTGAAGGGGGGGTAGAGGGAGCAGAGGGAAAAGAGGGGGGAGCTCAGCCTGGGAAGGCCTCTTGGAGGAGGTGAGCTTTAAGTAGGGGTTTGCAGAGGGGAAGAGAAGTAGATTGTCGGAGGTGAGGAGGGAGGGCAGTCCAGGACCGCGGGAGGACGTGACCCAGGGGTCAACGCAGAATAGGCGAGACCGAGGGACAGTGAGGAGGTGGATGGCAGAGAAGCAAAGCATGTGGGGTGGCCAGTGGAAAGAGAGAAGGGAGGAGAGGTAGGAAAGGGCAAGGTGATGGAGAGCCTTGAAGCCTAGAGTGAGAAGTTTTTGTTTTGAGTGGAGGTTGATAGGCAACCACTGCAAGTTTTTAAGAAGGGGAGTGACATGCCCAGAGCATTTCTGCAGGAAGATGAGCCGGGCAGAAGAATGAAGAATAGACTGGAGCGGGGCGAGGGAGGAGGAAGGGAGATCAGAGAGAAGGCTGACACAGTAGTCTAGCTGGGATACTACGAGAGCCTGTAGCAGTAAGGTAGCTGTTTGGGTGTAGAGAAAGGGCGGATCTTGGCGATATTATCAAGGTGAGACCAGCAGGTCTTGGTAAGGGATCGGATGTGTGTGGTGAACGAGAGAGATGAGTCAAAGATGACACCGAGGTTGCGGGGGCCTGAGAGACGGGAAGGATGGTCGTACCATCCACAGTGATAGGGAAGTCTGGGAGAGGACCGGGCTTGGGAGAGAAGATGAGGAGCTCAGTTTTGGTCATGTTGAGTTTTAGGTGGCGGGCAGACATCCAGGTGCAGACATCCTGGAGGCAGGAGGAGATGCGAGCCTGAAG
Source organism: Ornithorhynchus anatinus (assembly GCF_004115215.2). Lineage (NCBI taxonomy): Eukaryota > Metazoa > Chordata > Mammalia > Monotremata > Ornithorhynchidae > Ornithorhynchus > Ornithorhynchus anatinus. Next base: position 29,641 of record NW_024396727.1, on the reverse strand, counting down.
GGAGGGGGAGAGGACAGGGGCAGAGATGTAGATCTGCATGTCATCTGCATAGAGATGGTAGTTGAAGCCGTGAGAGCAAATGAGTTCACCAAGGGAATGAGTGTAAATGGAGAACAGAAGAGGTCCAAGAACTGACCCTTGAGGAACTCCAACAGTTAAAGGATGGGAGGGGGAGGAGGCACCTGCGAAGGAGACCGAGAATGACCGGCCAGAGAGATAAGAGGAGAACCGGGAGAGGACGGAGTCCGTGAAACCAAGGTGAGATAAGGTGTGGAGGAAAAGGGGATGGTCGACAGCTCGGGGGGTGAGACATCTCTGAGACCTAAGATCTTGGATTCCTAATTAGCCTGAACCCCAACTAGCTTGGAATACTCTACTTTTCAGAGCTCAGGGCCCAAGACCCTCAAAGCACGTATCGCCCAGGGTGCCCCCAATTCTGTCTCAGACCTTATTGGATTATGGGCAGCAATTCCTTGATGCCCCAGGCTGCACTGGGCCCTCAGCCAGTAGACACCCATACAATTCTGAACCCTCAAGCTTGCTTAGGGCTCAGGTTTTGGGACCGAATATCGCCCGGGGCTCTAATCCTGCTGAGTCCGGTGCCTGGAACTCCTTGTGTCTCTACACTGTCGCCGCCTTCAAACTGTTCTTAGCTGTACAGTTCTTCTGAGTCCCACTCCTCGATGACGCTCTGTTCTTCAGCATACTCAATCTCTCCTGAATCACAATCCATCTGAGCCATGTCAGGCATCAGATGGATTTGGATTCAGTATAATAATGTTGGTATTCGTTAAATGCTTACTATGTGCCGAGCACTGTTCTAAGCGCTGGGGTAGACACAGATGAATCAGGTTGTCCCATGTGGGGCTCACAGTCTTAATCCCCATTTTACAGATGAGGTTGCTGAGGCACCGAGAATTTAAGTGGCTTGCCCAAAGTCACACAGTTGAAAAGTGGCCGAGCTGGGATACGAACCCATGACCTCTGACTCCAAAGCCCGGGCTCTTTCCACTGAGCCATGCTGCTTCAGTGCCCTTAAAGGCTCAGGTGGACTTGTGCTCACTGCAATTAATGGAGGGCTGAGGCAGGTTAAGAGGTTGGGAGTTTAGCAGTGCCCAGAAACTTAGTTCCAATCGTGGTAAGAGGACTGATCTTTCTGTAGGGTTCAGCCTGGTTAGGGCTCAGAACAGATGAGAGCCCTCTCAGAGTCGGTCGAGGACTCCAAAGAACTGGGGACACAGTGAACATTACACACTGAGCGTCTTAAGGATGGGAACTGTTGGGGTTCAGAGCGGGTTGGATAACAGATCAAATTAGGACTCAGGCCTGTTACAGCTCAGAGATGTTTAAAGACCCAGAGCGATTAGACCTCTTATCATCAGTCTTCTGATCTCCTCGGAGCTCAGTGGGATTGGGCCTTGCAGCCCGCTCGGGGGCCCAGAAGGAGAAGAGGCCCAGAGCTGTGGAAGACCCCCAAGGATTAGGACTGAGGGAGAATTTCACCTGAGCCTCAGGCACATTAGGTTTCAATCAAATCAGGACACCCATGTGACTAAGGTCAAAGAAGGATTAGCACTGAGGTTGATTTCGGGCACAGAAATCTACCAGGAGGCCTAGGGCATTTTGGAGCTCTGAAGAATTTGCAGCCCATAACGCGTTGGGGGCCATCTAGTGTAGCACCCGGAGTAGTTTTAAGGGAATGGAATAATTTAGACGCAGAGTGGGATAGAGCTCAAAAGGATTGTCACTGAAGAGAGATGCAGCATGCAGCCAGATTAGGATTCAGAGTACTGGAGGGCTCAGAATGAGAATTTGGGGTTTCGAACTCTACAGTATTAGGACTGGAGAGCAGGTCTGTGGCCAGTCGGATTAGGACCGCAAGCAATTCTGGACTGAGATTAGTAGGATTCTTAGGCCTCAGGGTGGCCTGGAGGATCAACCCAATCAGAGGCCCGATGGGTTGAAGGTTCAGAGGGAGGGGGGCCAAAAGTCATGTAGGGCTCAGAAGGATTTGTGCTCAGGGAACTGCAAGACTCAGAAGGATTGGCACTCAAATGTCTCTCTGAGTTTCTGAATCAGTATCAGGACTGATTCAGTCCTTTACTGATCCATCTGTACTCACTCCCTTGGTGAAATCATTCGCACCCATGGCTTCAACTATCATCTCTATGCAGATGACACCCAAATCTCCATCTCCTCCCGTGTTCTCTCTTCCTCCCTCCTGGCTCGTATCGCCTCCTACCTCCAGGACCTCTCCACCTGGATGCCTGCCTGCCACCTAAAGCTCAACATGTCTAAAACTGAGCTCCTTGTCTTCCCTCCCAAATCCTGTCCTCTCCCTGACTTCCCTGTCACTAAGGACAGCCCGACCATTCTTCCCATCTCACAGGCCCACAACCTTGGTGTCATCCTTGACTCAGCTCCATCATTCACCTCACACATCCAATCAGTCACCAACACCTGCTGGTCTCACCTTTACAATATCACCAAGATCCACCTTTACCTCTCCATCCAAACGGTTATCATGCTGGTACAAGCTCTCGTGATATCCTGACTGGATTATTGTGTCGGCCTCCTCTCGGATCTCCCATCATCCTGAGTCTCCCCATTGCAGTCTATTCTTCATTCTGCTGCCCGGATCATCTTCCTACAGAAACGCTCTGGGCATGTCACTCCCCTCCTCAAAAACCTCCAGTGGTTGCCTATCAATCTTCATATGAAACAAAAACTCCTCACTCTTGGCTTCAAAGCTCCCATCACCTTGCCCCCTCCTACCTCACTTTCCTACTCTCTTTCTACTGCCCACTTTGTACACTCCGGTCCTCTGCTGCTCAGCTCTTCACTGTCCCTCGTTCACGCCTATCCTGCTGTCGACCCCTGGCCCACATCCTACCGCTGTCCTGAAATGCCCTTTCTCCTCACGTCCACCACACTAACTCTCTTCCCCTCTTCAAAGCCCTACTGAGAGCTCACCTCCTCCAACAGGTCTTCCCAGAATGATCCCCCTTTCCCTCTGCTCTCCATCCCCCCGACCCTCTGCTCCTACTCCTTCCCCGTTCCCCTCCCCTCAGCACTTTTGTATATATCGTTTATTATTCTACTGATTTTATTAATGAGGTGTACATCCCCCTTGATTCCATTTATCTTGATGATGTTTTCTTGTTTTTGTTTTCTTCCATTTAGCACTGCTGTCTTCCCCGGTTAGACTGTGAGCCCGTCATTGGGCAGGGATTGTCTCTATCTGTTGCCAAGTTGTACATTCCAAATGTTTAGTACAAGGCTGTGTACATAGTAAGTGCTCAATAAATATGAATGAATGAATGAATGAATGAATGAATGAATGAATGAATGAATGAATGAATGAGGCCCACTTTCGCGCTCCGGAGGATTAGGCCCAAACCATGGGTTCAGGGTTCGAGGGCAAGCACACTCAAATCTGTTTGAGGTCTCATGTAGGATTAGCCCTTAGAACGCTTTAGGGCTCAGAGCGAATAGAGAGTTTGGAGCCGTTTAGGGCTCCAAAGGATTTGGGCTCCAAGCAAATTTATCCCCAGGAGCATGAGGGCTCTGGGCAACTGAAGGCCATAGAACAATCAGGGCCCATAGGGTGACAAAGCTCTGAAGGTGGTAACCTCGGCAGAGATAGGTTGAAAGCCAGTACAGACTAAGGCTCAGACAGATAGGCCTCAGAGCAGCAGAAGGCAGAGGACCATTAGGGCTGCCTATGGTCTAGACCTCAGAAGGAGGAGCCCCCACTCAGAAGGGGGCTCAGAGGATCAGGCCTTGGCCCAGTTTCTGGGTCGGCAGGATCGAGGCCTCTGAGTGTTCTCAGGGCCAAAATGAAGTTAAGCTGAGGTCTTAGAGTGGCTTCCTAGGATTTGGAAGAATTAAAGTCACCCAGAGAGGTGAGTCCACCTCCTGGATTCAGGGTCAGGGAGATAAGGGCTCAGAGTGGTTTGGGGCGGGTAAGAAAGCAGCATGGCTCAGTGGAAAGAGCACGAGCTTGGGACCCAGAGGTCATGGGTGTGAATCCTGGCTCTGCCACCTGTCAGCTGTGTGACTATGTGCAAGTCACTGTAAAATGAGGATGAAGACTGTGAGCCTCATGTGACAATATGATTACCCCGTATCTACCCCAGGGCTTAGAACAGTGCTCTGCACATAGTAAGCACTTAACAAATACCGACATTATTAATTATTATTATTATTATTATGCCCGAGCATTGTTAAGGGCTCAGGGGAAATTCAGAATTTGGGCTAATGAGGGCTCTGAATGGCTGGGGCTTAGGGTGGTTTGGAGGACTCAAATGAATTAGGACTCTGGGCAGCTGTCAGGGATTAGAGGGATTCCCATTCTGCCAGTACAGGGCCTAGGAGGATTCATGGTCCCAGGAGCTAATGGAGGGCTGTGGAGCACTAGGGGGCCGGGTGGTTATTAACAGTCCCCAGAGACAATTATTGTACAGTTTCCTTGATCTCACGGGCCAGGAAGGGAGTGCTAAAAGTTATGAAGCATTGAATGGAGACCTACATGGAACGTGAATTGCCCGTTGTTCAAGCAGGTTTCTGAAGGAAAAGATGAGAGATATTATTGCTGTTGTCCACTGAATAAGTGGCAGGCAAGAGAATATCAGAAGGAAGTGCTTTGAAATATTTGAAGAGAAGTGTGTTTGTACGTCCATGTGAGATGGTGTGTGGGAGTTTGTCAGTGTGTGTGAGTGCCTGTGAGTATGGGGGTGTGTGTGTGTGTGTGTATGTCCCTGCGTAAATCTTTAGGTGGTAGGGTAGGGGAAAAGCAGGGGGAATTAGACCGTTGGTTTCAAAGCTATATAGGACTCAGAAGCGTTGGGGCTCAGAGCGGCATCAGGGATCAATTGAATTTAGATTCAGAGGATTTAAAGGCTCAGGAGGATTCATGCTCATGGCAGTATATGGAGGGCTGGGGAAGGCTAAGGATTCGAATGTTTAACAGAGACACAGTTCCAACCTTGGTCAGGGGCTTGATTCTTCTCTTCTGCTCAATCGAGATAGGGCTCCAAGAAAAATTGGGCAATCTCAAAGTCAGTTGAGGATTGGGATCACAGTGAGAGGTTCACATGCTGACCATTTTAGGAAGGAGAATAGCTGGGGCTCAGCGAGGGCTGGAGTGCAGATCGAATTAGGGCTCAGGCCTAGGAGGGCCCAGAGATGTTGAAGGATCCAGAGTCATTAGGCCTTCTACCGACAGGAGTCTGATCATCTTAGAGTTCAGTGGGATTAGGTCTTGGATCCACTCGAGGGCCCAGAAGGAGAAAAGTACCCACAGTGGCAACGGGTGCTAAAGGATTGGAACACAGAGCAAATTCTACCTGAGCCACAGAGCAAATTCTACCTGAGCTGCAATCAAGACTTCAAGCATATTAAGGTTCATCCAAATCGGGATAGCCGAGTGGCTAAGGACCTAGAAGGACTAACGTCCAGTTTGCTTTAGGGCATAGGTGCAGGGCATTCTGGCTCTCTAAAGAATTAAGGAACCGGAAGTGGCTCGGGGGCCCCCAGGAGAGGCATTCGGGGTTGATTTAAGGGAGTAGAACAATGAAGACTCTGAGTGAGTTAGGGCTCAAAGGATCGCGACTGAAGAGAGATGCAGTGTGCAGCCAGATTAGGACTCAGAGCAAGGTAGGGCTCCGAATGAGAGCTGGGGATTTCAACTGTCTAAGCCTTCAAAGCGTTAGGACTGGGGAGCAGGTTTGGGGTCAGATGGATTAGATCAGTACCTAGAGGGTGGCACAGCCTCGAAAGCAGTATCCTCGGTGGAGAGAGGGTGAAAATTAGAGCAGACTAAGGCAGAGAACCATCAGGTCCAAGAGTTATACTCGCTCCCTTGGTGAACTCATTCATTCACTCCAAATATTACAACATTTCGTTGATTCATTTTGAAGAATACCACCATATAAATTTAAAGTGCTTAACAAATACCATTATTATTATGGCCATGATATCAATCTTCTTCTTTTTGCTGCTTTGTGTATTTCCAGATACAGTCCAGGCCTTGCCTTAGAGAGGTAAGCACCCAAGTTGTCCTCCATAATGAAGGGGTCAGTAACAAACTCAAAGAGCTCCCTCACAGTCATCACAGCAACATCATGTTTCAAAATTTGGACTTACCTGAATTCCCCACTTACATGCTTATCCCGATCTTGAAAGATTAGAATGGAAGTCTTATGAATTTTGACTGCTCTGCTTTCTCCACCTGTAGGAGCAGCAGCACATACACTAGCCTGCTGAAGTGCATAGCAAAATCGGAACCACTTGGTTTATAGGTGAAGAAGAGAATAAGTGTTTTTAGTCTCATTTTTCCTTATTTATGGGCTTCATTAAGTGCCAGGAAGAAGGACAAGTAATGCAAGACATCTTCATCTTGAAAACGAACTCAAATTGGTTCATTTACTTTTCAGTGACTTTGAAATTTAACAATGACCGAGTCCAGAAAGTGCAGGTTACTTCTGCAAGATTTCCCCAGAAGAAATATTCTTTTATGATCCAAATTTACATAGGACTCTAGACTGTAACCTCGCTATGGTCAGCGGACATGTTTGTTAATTCTGTTGTACTGTACTCCCCCAAGTGCTTAGTACAGGGCTTCTGCACGTGGTTAAGCACTCAGTAAATACCACTGACTGAATGATGGGACAAAACAAACCTCCAACACCAAACCAACAGTTGTTCTGCATCTGTGGAGTCATAAACTATATGTAGAGCCTAGTATTGCTGTGGTGGAGAGAAACCATAGCTACAGCACCTTAAAATCAGTGATATCAGCATGGACCAGCCTGGCATCCTAGTACATTCTTCTCATGTACTGAATAACCGGCAGTTATAACTCCTGAGCTTGGGATTCTGATAGCTAAACACTTTTCAAGAATGGAGCATGCCTAGATGGAAAGCAGGGAGTGACTCAAGAAGAAAGTCCCACACATCAAGACTTCCTATCCTCTCCTATCAAAATGGCCTCCCTTCTCCCCTAACCTCATCAGATATTGCAACACCTGCTAGAATTTTTTTTTTACTCAAATCTAACATACCTGATTTAATACACTGACAGATAAAAACTTGTAGGAAAGGCAAGTGCCTTTCACACTGAACGTGTTTACTGAATTGAGCTCTTAGTGCTTGGCCAATACAATGATTGCTGACTTCAAAGAACTTGAGGGCAGAGAAACAAGAGCATAAAGACAGGTATGCATGAGGTATGGTGCAAAAGAGAGAAGATGTTTAGCAGTAGTGGGGAAATAGGGCAGTGAGATGAGACATTAATCAGGAGATGTGTTTTCAGAAGGACTTTGAAAAGGGGATGCATGGTGGCCTGTCAGATACGAAGGATGTGAGTAAGAGGTTGTCAGCAAGGAACAAAGCGAGAGAGGTGGGATATAGCAAAGAAGAGTGAGATCAAGTAAGGTGGAAGAAGTCGACTGGGGACCTTTAAACTGGGGGAAATTAAATATTTGATGCAGGGAGGATTGAAGAACAAGTGGGGAGATGTGTGCAGAAGGATGTTTTAGAAAAATCATCTGGGAAACAGATGAACTGATGAGGGGAGAGATCGGCGAGGAGGCTAATGCAGTAATCAAGTCAAGTTTGCTTATATCTAGAACCTAGAGAGGAAGGGGTGGATTCTAGAAATGTTTTCAAGGAGAGGGGCTTTTGAGGTTGAAAATGTTGTTACATTCTGGCAAAAGCAGGAGACTTTAAAATGAGCTTTGTTTGAACCTGCAAATTGAAAATGCACACAATCATTGGTTTTCTGAGCATACTTACATGTTGTCTTTACCAATAAAACCCATGACAAGATCGTGACCTCGTAGCATAAAAGGTTTTGGGCAAGGTATCTTTGCTGTGTTCAATCTATAACATTACGACAGACACAGAGGTCATTAATTGGGAATCACAAGACAAATCCAGTCTAAAAATATATAAAATAAATTACAATATGTTGGCCAGAGTTTAGAATAGGAGGCAATAAGTACTAATGGTACTTGGAGCATCACACTCACTTAAAGACCACTGAAAGGACAATATTTTATTTTTCAACTCTGTCTTGGATAGGTCAAGGTACTGATCAACCTGGTCCCCCACCATGGCCCTCCAAAGGTTCCCCCACTACTTGGAGCTGGACCGCCCACCCCCTTCTTGCTCACCCCAGACTGCTGAGAAAACCGGACTGTTTCCGGTCAGGGCTGAAGAAACTCAAAATGGCAGCTTACTCACAATCACCAGAGACTAAAGAATTCTAAGACTCTATGGCTGCATACACAGTACTTACAACTACTCTTGCCTGGCATACTACCTTATTAAATTCCTCATCTCCTTTTCACCCAGTTTCTCACCATTTTTCTGGGGTTTCACTTATATTAGCCATGACAAAACCTGAAAAACAAGTACATCCATGTCGACCATCCTCTTCTCCTCACCACTTTATCCACCTTGGCTTCACAGACTCCATCTTCTATTGCATCTCCTCTTATCTCTCTGGCCATTTAGTCCCGGCCTCCTTTGCGGGCTCCTGCTCCCCCTCCCATCCACTAACTGTAGGGGTTCCACAGGGGTCAGTTCTTGGCTCCCATCTGTTCTCCCTCTATACTCACTCCCTTAGTGAACTCATTCACTCCTACAGCTTCAACTATAATCGCTAAGCAGATAACCCCCAAATCTCCATCTGTTGTCTCCCCCTCCCTCCAGTCTTGTAGCTCCTCCTGCCTTCAGGACATCTCCACCTGGTTGTCTGCCCACCACCTAAAACTCCACTTGTCCAAGACTGAGCTCCTTATCTTTCCTCCCAAACTCTGTCCTCTGCCTGACTTCCCTGTCACTGTGGACTGCACTACCATCCCTCCCGTCTCACAGACACGCAACTTTGGTGTCATCCTTCGATTAGACTGTAAGCCTGTCAATGGGCAGGGACTGTCTCTATCTGTTGCCGATTTGTACATTCCAAGTGCTTAGTACAGTGCTCTGCACATAGTAAGCACTCAATTAATACTATTGAATGAATCCTTGACTCTGCTCTCCCCTTCACCACACCACCATTCAATAGCATTTATTGAGCGCTTACTATGTGCAAAGCACTGTACTGAGCGCTTGGAATGTACAAATCGGTAACAGGTAGAGACAGTCCCTGCCCTTTGACGGGCTTACAGTCTAATCGGGGGAGACGGACAGTCAAGAACAATAGCAATAAATAGAATCAAGGGGATGAACATCTCATTAAAACAATACCATCCTTCCCATCTCACATGCCCGCAGCTTTGATGTCATCCTTGACTCTGCTCTCTCATTCACCCCGCAGGTCCAATCTGTCATCAAAACCTGTCAGTCTCGCCTTCGCAGTATCACCAAGATCTGCCCTTTCCTCTCCATCCAAACCAATACCTTGCTGGCACAAGCTCTCACAATATCCCAACTGGAATACTGTGTCGACCTCCTTTCTGATTGCCCATCCTCCTGTCTCTCCCTGCACCAGTCTATTTCTCATTCCACTGCCCAGATTATCTTTCTACAGAAACGCTCTGGGCATGTCACTCCCCTCCTCAAAAACCTCCAGTGGTTGTCTATCAGTGGTTTGCATCAGACAAAAACTCCTCACTCTTGGCTTCAAAGCTCTCCATCACCTAGCCCCCTCCTCCCTCACCTCCCTTCTCTCCTTCTACAGCCCACCCTTTCCACTCTGCTCTTCCGCTGCTAAACTCCTCATGGTCTCTCTTTCGGGCCGGTCCCACCGTTGACCCTGGTCCACGTCCTACCACTGACCTGGAATGCCTTCCTTCCTCACATCTGCCAAACTAACTCTTTTCCCCCCTTCAAAGGCCTACTGAGAGCTCACCTCCTTCAGGACCCCTTCCTAGACAGAGACCTTAGTTTCTCTCTGCTCCTCCACCCTTCTCATTCCCCCTACTCCCTCCTTCTGCTCTTCCCCCTTCCCCTTCCCACAGCAATTGTAGATGTTTCCACATATTATTTATCGCTCTATTTATTTCATTAATGATGTGTATATATCTATGATTCTATTCATCTTGACGATATTGACACCAAACTACTGGTTTGGTTTGGTTTTGTCGTCTGTCTTCCCCGTTTAGACTGTGAGCCCACTGTTGGGCAGGGATTGTCTCTATCTATTGCCCAACTGTACATTCCAAACACTTAGTACAGTGCTCTGCACATAGTAAGCATTCAATAAATATGATTTAATGCATGAATGAATGATCCACCAAGCCCAGTTTCCTTATTGTGCTTCAGAGTTTATTGTGATCCACGCGGTCAAAGACTTTACTATAATCAATAATGCACATGATGACTTCCTTCTGATATTCTCTTGTCCTTTCAATTATCCAATGGACATTAGTAATAATATCTCATGTCCCTTGTCCTTTCCTTCAGAATCCTGCTTGAACACTGAAAATTCAAGTTCCATGTAGGCCTCAGTGAGATGTTGTATGACTTGTAGCAGTGTCTTGGTGGCCCCGGAGATCAAGGAAACTGTAAGATAATTGTCTTTGGGGACTCTTAATAACCATCCGGACCCCTAAACGTCTGCAGCCCTATGTTAATTGCTGGGATCATGAATCCTCCTGAACTCTTAAGTGCCCCGAATCCAAATCCCTCTGATCCCTGACACCTGCCTTGAGCCCTAATTCATCCGAATCACCCAAATCACTCTAAGTCCCGGTCCTTCGGAGCCCTCATTTGCCTAGATTCTGAATTTTCCCTGAGTTCTAAACAATGCTTGGCCCTAATTCTTCCCAGTCCTGAACAGTGGTTCTGAGCCCTCATCTTTCCGACCCCTAATCCAAGCACTGGGGTCACCTCTCTGTGTGACTTCAATTGCTTCAAATCTTAGGAAGACACTCTGAGTCCTCAGGCTTCATTTTAGCTCCGAGAACACTCAGAGGCCTCAGTCCTGCCGACCCTGAATTTGGGCTGAGGCCTGATCCTTCTGAACCCCAACGTGTCCCACAGGAGCTCCTCCTCCTTCTGAGATCTAGACCGCAGTGAGACCTGATTGGTCTCTGCCCTACACTGCTCTGAGCCCTAACTGTCTGAGACATTAGTCCACTCTGACTTTCACCCTCTTCTCGCCAAGGTTTCCAGTTTCAGAGCCCTGCCACACTCTGGGCCTTGGTCATTCCAGGCCCTTCAGATGCCCTGATCCCTCAAGCTCCTAAGGATAAATCTGCCTCTCTGAGCCCTCTAATTGCTCTGAGCTTCAAGGCACTCTGAGGGCTGATCCAAGCTGAGCCCTCAAATGGATTTGAGTATACTTTGCCTCGAGTCCTGAACCCAGGCTTCAGGCCTAGTCCTTCAGAGCCTGAAAGAGTGTATAATCTTGGTCCTGATTAGGCAGCCTGGAGAGGCCCTCAAGAGTGCAAACTTTCTGGGCCCTGCAAAACCCTCAACCCTAATCCTTCTGAGCCCTAAAGGACACTTGGTTTTGCCCCTTCTCAACCCCAAACACATCGGCACGATTATTGGGCTGACCCTCCAGGCCGCACTGAGGTCTAAACCCTCAGAACCCTAATAATCTCAGCCTGAAACTGCAGCAACGTCAAATCCGTCTGGCCTCAATCCTAATGCTCCCCAGTTCTACCACTTCAGAACCCTAGACTGTTCAAACCCTTAATGCTCATTCCTGAGCCCTCCAGCACTCTGAGTCCTAATGCTGCTGTACCCTGTATCTCTCTTCAGTCACAATCTTTTTGATCCCTAGCTCACCCTAAATTCTTCCGCTCCCGTCAAACCACTCTGGATGCTACTCCTGGTGGCCCCAAAGCCATCTGTACTCCTAATCATTCAGAGCCTGAAAATGCCCTGGGTCTCCCGCTAGCTTTCTGTGCCCTAAACCAAACTCAGTGCTAATTCTTCCTGGACCTTAGTCACTCAGGCATCCTGATTTGATTGAACTGCAATGTGCTCGAGGCTCTGCTTTCGGCCCAGGTGGAATTTGCCCGGAGTCCTATTCCCTTGGCAGCCTCCGCCGCTCTGGGCTCTGCTCTCTTTCTATGCACTTGAGGGACTCTGAGGCCCAATCCCACTGAGGTCTGAGTCACTTGAAATCCTGACGGTTAGAGGATTCCAACGACTCTGGGTCCTTAATCTTTCTGAGCCCTAAAAGGCCTGAGTACTAATTTGACCTATTCTCCAACCTGTTCTGAACTCCAACAGTTCTCACCTCTAAGATGTTCAGCGAGTGATGCTCATAGTGTCCCCAATTCTTCGAAGTCCTCAACTGACTCCGAGTGGGCCCTCATCCACTCTTAGCCCTGTCCAGGATGAATCCTACAGAAAGATCAATCCCCTTACCACGGTTGGAACTAAGTCTCCGGGGACTGTTAAACACTCAACCTCTTAGCCTTCCCCAGCCCTCCATTAATTGCAGTGAGCACAAGACCGCCTGAGCCTTTAAGTGCACTGAATACAAAGCCACCCGACCCCTCCTGACTTGCTCCAAGCCCCAAAGCTTCTGAGCCCTACATAACCCTGAACCCAACATCCTAACTCCTGCCCACTCATTCCCCAAACACCGCCACCTACAGATTCTTAATGGGACACACACGCTCACAGACACACAGAGACACAGGCAAACTAACGCACACCCTCACACCGGACACATACTAGCCTTTCTTCAAATGAAACTTTTTGACCCCTCAGCCACACAGATCTCTAAACCTTCTGAGCCCTTAACTGACAGGAGTATTGACACTGCGGAACTCTCCAGGTGCTCAAATCCAAATCTGCCTGAGCCCTAAATAGTGCACACCCTTCTACTGCTTCATGTCCCAAAACTATCTTGGGGTCCTGCTCCTTCTGGGCTCTGATGGAATTGGATCCCGAGTCTTCCCGAGTCCTAATACACTATGATTCCTAATAGTTTCCTCCCCAGCTACACTGAGATCTAAAAACTCTGAGTCCTAACTAGCCTCAACTCCACATCACTCGCAGTTCCTAGCTTCTCAGAGCCCACGTGTGTACTGACCCCCCAAGACCTTCAGGGCACTCACTGCCAAGGGTGTCCTACTCTTCCTCAGACCTAATCTGCTCATAGGGGGCAATTCATCAATATCCCAAGAGGCTTTGCACTCCCACCCAGTGGACGCCTAACCAATTCTCAACGCTCAACCTCGCTTAGGACTCAATCTTTTAGACTGAAAATCGTACTGGGCTCTAGTCCCGCAGAGCCAGAAACCTGAAACTCCTTATGCCTCCATATCTGTCTCAGCCCTCATGCTGTGCTGAGCCACACAATTCTTCCAAGCCCCACATCTCTCCGATGAGCAATCCTCTCTCTTGAATCTCAATTCATCTGGGCCCTAAACCGCTCAGAGTCTGGATCCCTTCAGCTCCCTTGAAAACCTTCTGGGGCTTAGTTCATTCAGTCAAAATAATTGAGCGCTTACTGTATGCAGAACCCTGTACTAAGCGCCTGGGACCCTTTAACTGCTTTGAATCTTCACCCTTCGCATCCCTCCAGGTGCTCTTCAACTGGAGCCTTCTGGCCAACTTTTTCCCTGAGTCCTAAAGCTTCTGAGCCCCCAACATCGCTCGGCATCCTAATTCCTTTGAATCCTAATTGCTCAAAGCTCTTCTTCTGCTCAGGTGTCATTCGCTCTACTCTCCCATCCTTCTGGAACCCAATCTGCTTTGGCCTTTCCCTTTAATAAGGAGTACTCCATGGCTCTGCATATTCGTCCTTCTAGCCCCCTCCTTCTGAGCCCTAGGCAACTCTGGGCCCTGATTGTTCTCTGCCCTATGCTACTCTGTGCCTAATCTGTCTGAGCTGTAGTCCCCTCACTTTCAACCTCTCTCTGCCAAGGTTACCACTTTTGGCACCATGCTATGCTCTGGAACCAGATCGTTCTGTGCCCTTCCGGCACCCTGAGCCCCAAGCCTCTTAAGGATAAATCTGCTTGGAACCCAAATCCTTCCGAATTCTAAACCCCTCAGAGCCCTCTAATTATTCTGAGCCCTAAGGAGCTCTGAGGGCTAATCCTACCTGAGACCTCAAATGGATCTGATCCTATTTCTTCTCGATTCCTCAACCCAGGCTTCCGGCCTAATCCTTCAGACCCTGAAAGAGCACCTAGTTCTTAGCCCAATTTGGAGGTCTGCAGAGGCCCTCAAGGGCCAATCCTTCTGAGCCCCCACAGTGCCCTGAATAAAAGTCCTTCTGAACCCTACAGGGCTTTTTGGCCCTGCTCCTCCTGAGCCCCAAACACATCAGACCTCCAACTGGGCTGACCCCCCAGGCTACTCTGAGGCTTAACCCCTCGGAGCCCTGAGAATCCTAATACTCTCAGCCCCAAACTGCTGCTGGTCTTAATCCGGCTAGACTCAAACCTGCTACCCAGTCCTAATGCTTTGGAGCCTTAGACTGTTTGAAATCCCTAATTCTCATTCTTAGCCCTACCGTGCTCTGAGTTCTAATCCGGCTGCCCACTGCATCTCTCTTCAGTTACAATCCTTTGCAGCCTTAACTCAGTCTGACTCTTCAGTTCTCTGCTCCTTTAAATCAACTCCCGGATGCTTTCGTTTCAACCCCCACGCCACTTTTGGTTTCTAATCCTTCAGGGCCCCAGAATGTTCTGGACCTCCATGTAGCCTTCAGCGACCTAAGTCAACCTGAGTGCTAATCCTTCTAAGCCTTTAACAACTCAGGGGTCCTGATTTGGATGAACCCTAATCTAGTTGAAGTCTTGATTTTGGCTCAGGTGGAATTTGCTCTGAGTTCAACTCCTTTGGTGTCCGATGCCACTGTGGGCCCTGTTCTCCTTCTGTGTCCTCGCGGGGTTATGAGACCTAATCCCACTGAGCCCTAAGGTAATCAAACACCTGAAGGTAAAAGGCTTAATGGTTCCAGGTTCTTCAGCAGCTCTGAACCCTTATAGGAATAGCCCTAATTCGATCTGTGCTCCAGCCATCTCCAGATTCTCAAAGGTACTCACCCTAAAGACGCTCATCCTGTGAAACTCACTGAGTCCCCAGTCCTTTGGAGCCCTCATCCAACTTTGAGTGTTTCCTCTTCTGCTCAGGCCGATTGAGCCCTACAGAAGGATCAGACCTCTGACCACGGTTGGAGCTAAGATAGTGGACACTGTTAAACACCCAAACCCTCAGCCTTCCCCAGCCCTCCATTATATGTGGTGAGCACAAATCCTCCTGAGTCTCTAAATGCTCTGAATCAGAATCCATCGAAACCTGACGTGGCTCCAAGTCTCTATGCATCTAAGCCCTAGGCAATTCAGAATTCAACACCCTAACTCCTGTCCACTATTCACCTTCCCTGACACCTGCAGACCCAACATCTCTGAGACCTAAGATACCTGAGGCCTAACTGGACTGAACTCCAAAGAACTTGGAATTCTCCACTTCTCAATGACCACACTTTTCAAGTCCCTCCGAACATATATCACCCAGGATGGACTGACTCTATCTCAAACTAAATCGGGCTGTGGGAGGGCAATTCTTCCACCACCCAAGCTGCTCTGGACCCTCAGTCAGTAGACGCCTAAACAATTCTGAACTCCCAACCTCACTGAGCACTCAAGTTTTGGTACCAAATATCCCCCGGGGTCCCAAGCCTGCTGATGCCAGAGCCCGGAACTCCTTGGGTCTCCACATTTGTCTCAGCTCTCTCATGGCTCTTAGGTGCACAGTTCTTCCAGAGTCCTACTCCTCCCCTATGCTCAATTCTTCAGCACACTGCATCTCGCTTGAATCCCAACCTATCTGGTCCCTAAACCACTCTGAGTCCAAATCCTTTCAGCTCCCTTGAAACCACTCGGGGGCCTAATCCCTGGGATCCTTACCGTGCTCTGAATCCTAAACCTTCAAATCGCTCAAAGTGCTCGTCAACCCACAGTCTTTTGGCAAACTTCATCCCAGTGGAGTCCTAATCCTTCTGAGCCCGCAACCACTAAGCTTCCTAATCCCTTTGAACTCTCGCTTGCTCAAGTCACTTGTTCCGCTCAGGTGCCACTGGCTCTGATCCCTCATCCTTCTTGACCCCGATCCACCTCGGGCCCTTCTCCTTCGGAAGGTACCCTCACTGGCTCTGTGTTCTCTTCATTTGAGTGACTTTCCTGCCCTGGGTCCCAACACCTACCTCCAAGTCCCCACGACCTGAGCCCCAAATGGATCTTTCCAAACCCCAGGTTATCTGATCCTTAAGCAGCTCAGTAGCAAACTCACTGTGTCCCAGAGATTCAAAGTCACTCCATTAATATACTGTCTCCAGACCATCCTGCCCTCTCTCATAATGCACAACCTTCCTAACGATTCCTCCATTATCATTTTTAAGGTCTTTAGCCATCTAGCCGCTGGTCGGCCTCTTCCATATTTTTTCTGGACTTTAGCTAACATTGGTGTCTTCTCTAGACAATTCCTCCTTCTGATGATGTGTCCAAAATATGTTAATCTAAGTCAAGTCGTTTGGCTTTCCAAAGACCCCTTTGGCTTAATTTCCTCCACAACCCATTTGGTTGTTTTGTCAAATGGTATTTGCAAAAGCCTTCTTCAACCCCACATTTCAAAAGAATCAACTTTCTTTTTTCACTGTCCACCTTTCTGATCCATACATTGTCACTGGAAACACCATAGAATTGGCAATTAACATTTTACTGGCAGTTCTTGCATCAGCTCATTTCATGATGTTTCAAGGCTCTTGTAGCAAGTCTTCCTACAGAAATGACTACTAGTTCCTTTATGACTGATTATCAATCCCAGGAGAGACAAAAATTGTCAACTATTTCAATCGTCTCTCCATCCACTATAAGTGTGATAAAATTTTCCATTGTCATCACCTTGGGATTCCTGACATTCAAATATAGGTCCCATCTTTTTGCTCTGTTCCTTAACTTTTAAGAATGAGCCCTTTAAATCTTCACTTTCCCCTCACAGGGCAGAGGTATCAGCATGATGGAGGTTGTTTATATTCTTTCCTCCAGTCCATACTCCCGGTTAGTCTTCATCCAATCTCGTTTCTTTCATTATGGATTCTTTATTATGGATGCAGAGATAAGGCAATATGATACATACTTGTCTTTCCCCCCAACTAATGGGTAACCAATCTAGTTCTTCATATTCTGTTCTTATTGCTGCTTCCCTTTAGGGATGCGGTTTCCTTTTCAATGCAATTAAATGGTCCGGCAAGCTCATTTTCCCTAATGTGTTCCAGAGCTTTTCATGATCCACACAGACAAAGGCCTTTCTATAATCAATAAAACACATACTGACTTTCCTTTGATATTCTCTTGACCTTTCAATTATCTAGCAGACATCAGCAAGAATATTTCACATCTCTCTCCCTTTCCTTCAGAATCCTGCTTAACCATCAGACAATTCCCTTTCCATGTAGGTCTCCAAGCGATGCTGTATAAGTTTGAGAGGTACCTTGATAGCCAGTGAGATTAAGAAACTGCTCGATGACGTTTTGGCAGGGACTTGAAAAGTCCAGTTTAGCAATCAAGAGAGATCATACCTGCTCACATGGGGTTTACTGCCTAGCAGGGGGGAGACAGACATCAAAACAGGCATCATTGTTAATCCATAGAGTTATAGATATATACACATCAAAACAAGGAAAGAGGAATTAATAGAAATAAATAGAATTTTAGATATCTAAACATCAAAACAACTAAAGAAGCCTCAATATAAATAAATAGAATTATAGATATGTACATCTATACATAAGTGCTGAGGGGCAGAGAGACAGAGGAGTAGAGCAAAGGGAGCTAGTCAAGGTGATGCAGTTAGGAGGGGGAGATAAGGAAAAGAGGGAGTTTGGTCTTGAAAGCCCTCTTGGAGTAGGTGCACCTTCTACCTACTTTTTGAAGGGAGAAGAGTGATTGTTTGGCAGATTGGAGGAGGGAGGGCATTCCTGGCCAATGGTAGGACATGGGCCAAGGGTTGAGGGTGGGACAGGAGAGAATGTGTCCCAATGAGAAGCTTAGCACCAGAGGAGTGGAGTAGGTGGGCTGAGAAGTAGAAGGAGAGAAGAGAGGTGAGGTAAGACGGGGCAAGGTCATGGAGATCTTTGAAAAGTATAATGAGGGGTTTTTGTTTGATACATAAGTTGATAGACAACCACTGGAGATTCTTGAGGAGAGGCTTGACATGCCCAGAACGTTTCTGTAGAAAGGTAATCTGGACAGCAAAATGAAATTTGGACTGAAGTGGGGAGAGACAGGAGGTTGAGAGGACTTACAGGAAGTGATGCAGTAATCCAGTCGGGATAGGATGGGTGGCTGTACTAAAATGGTAGCGGTTTGAAAGAAGAGGAAAGGATGGATCTTGTTGATGTTGTGAAGGTGAGACTGGCAGGCTTTGGTGATGGATTGGATATGTGGGGTGAATGAGAGAGCAGAGTCAAGGATGACACCAAACTTGAGGGTTTGTGTGACAGGAAGGTTGGTTCCCTATTAAGTCTTTGGGGATAGTTAAACAGCCGATGCCTGAGCCCTCCATTAATGATAATTATGGTGTTTATTAAGCGCTCACTATGTGCCAAGCACTACTCTAAGCCCTGAGCCCTGTTCTAAGTACTGAACTGCTGTAATTACAAATACACCTGAGCCTTTAAGTGTTCTGAGCCGGAATCTATACGCCTTCAGACACCGCTCCGTGGCTCAAAACCTCTGAGCCTTACCCATCTCTGAACCCAACACCCTAAATCCCACCCACTCTTAACCCACCCTGTCACCTACAAATACTTACGGGGACACACACACACACACAGACAAAAACAGAAACACAGACTTGCAAATGGATATCTCTTTGTAGCTCCATTCTAATCTTTTGGACCTTTCAACTGCAGCAATCTCTAAACCTTCTGAGCCCTAATCCCTCCAGCACTGACCCTCTGGAAACCTCCAAGTGCTCAGAATCTGAATCAGTCAGAGGTCTAATCAGCGGTCACCCCTCCTTCTGCACTGATGTGTCAAACCTACGTAGAGTCCTGCTCCTTCTGGACCCTCGTGGAATTGGGCTCCGAATCTTCGGAAACATAATCATTTCCTCCCCAACATCTCTGAGGCCTACAGTCACTGAGTCTTAATTGGCTTGAACCCCAAATAGCTCAGAATTCTCTACTTCTCAGGGCCCATGAGTCTCTGACCCCCCAATAACCTCAAAGCCTTATCGCCCAGGTGCCCAACTCTATCTCATTTACATAAATCTGCACGCGGGGCAATTCTTCTGTTTCCCAAGCTTCTCTGGGCACTCAACAAGCCAACATCTAACAATTATCGATCCTCAACCTAACTTTGAACTCAAGCTTTCTGACCAGAAATCACAATGGGCCCCAGCCCTGCTAAACCAAACACTAGAAATTCTTATGCCTACATATCTGTTGCAACCCTCAAGCTACGCTTTTTGAGCTGCTCAGTTCTTCTGAGCCCTACCCCTTTTCAATACTGAATCCTTTGGCACCATACATCTCTCTTGAATCCCAATCATGCATTCATTCATTCATTCTTTCATTCATTCGTGTTACTGAGCGCTTACTACGTGCAGAGCACTGTACTAAGTGCTTGGTATGTACTATTGGGCAACAGAGACAATCCCTGCCCAGTGACGAGCTCACAGTCTAATCAGGGGAGACAGATGGACAAAAGCAAGACAACATAATCACGATAAATACAATCAAGGGGATGTAAACTTTCTCGGCTCCTAACCACTCAGAGTTTGGGTCCTTTCAGTTCCCTTGAAACTACTCTGGGCTTAATCCTTGGGGCCCTTAAACTGCTTTGAAGCCTAACTCTTCACATCCCTCAAAGTGTTCTTGACGCAGAGCTTTCTGGCCAACTTTTACCTGTCTGGGTCTTAATCTTTCTCAGCCCCCAACTCCTAGGCATCCAAATTCTTTGGAACTCTCAATTAGTCATGGCACCCTTTCTACTCAAGGCCCCTCTTAATAGGGTCCCTATCCTGCTGGGACCCTATCTGCTATGAACCCTTCGCCTTGGGAAGATTCCCTCACCCAAGCAGAGTCCCCATATGCATCTCAGGGTCTTCAGGTGCCCAAGTCCCCAATGGATCTCTCCTACACCCAGATTTTCAGATTTCTAAGCCTCTCTGAGTACCAAACTCACCTTGTCACAATCCTTCCAAGCCTGAACCCCACCCTGAGCTCTGGCTCACTCATGCCTTGAAAACACTCTGAGCCGGAACCCAGCTAAGCCCAACAGAATGTCAGATCCTCTACCAACTGCTGGACCTAAGTCTTTATTATTATTATTATTATTATCATTAAGTGCCATCCAGTCCTTCCAGTCCTTTGCGATTCACAGCGACTCCAGGTATACTGTCCCCGGAAAGTCCTGTCCTCTTCAGTTCTCCCAGCTGCTCTGGGTCCTCATCAAGCCAACACCTAAGAATTCTCAATCCTCCACCCCACTTTGCACTCAAACCTTTGGACCAAAAATCACAATGGGCCCCAGATCTGCTGAGCCAGAGCCTAGAAATTCTTAGGCCTCCATATCCGTTGCAGCCCTCAAACTGCTCTGCCATAGTCTGTGACCTTTCAAAAGGTTCTTCCATTATTGGTGTTATGGTCTCCACCCATCTAGCTGCTGGTCTGTCTCTTCCACATTTTCCCTGGACTTTTACTAGCATTAGTGTCTTCTCCAGAGAATTAGTCCAAAATAATATGTGTCCAAAGTACGCTAAACTAAGTCTGGTCATTTAAACTTCCAAAGACCCCTTTGTCTTAATTTGCTCACAATCCATTTTCTGGGCAGTCCAAGGTTTTTGCAAAAGCCTTTTCCAAAACCACATTTCAAAGAATTGACATTTCTTCTGTCCTGTTTTTTCAGGATCCAGCTTTCTGATCCCTACATTGACACTGGAAATACTATAGAATTGACAATTTGGATTTTTCTAGAAATTCTTAAAGCACCACCTCTCATGACTTTTTCCAGGTTCTCCATAGCTTGTCTCCCTAACATGAATATTTGGTGCACATTCTTTTATTATTGATTATCAATCCCAGGAGAGAAAAATTGTCACCTATTTTAATCTGCACTCCATCCACTACAAACTTCCAGTTACCTTGATCTTCGTATTCTTGAAGTTCAAATATAGACCCCATCTTTTTGCTCTGTTCTTTAACTTTTCAGAATAAAACTTTCAAAGGTTCATAAGGCAGTAGCATCAGCATAACCCAGGTTCTTTTATATTCCTTCTTCCAATCTCTACTCCCCATTCACCTTTATCCGCTCCGGTTTCTCATAGTGAATTCTCACTATGAATTCAGGAATTAAGGATGAAGAGATAGGGTTCTTGTAAGGATTTATAAGGTTCTTAAAAGGACTCGGATGGGTAAAGGTTTGCCAGGAGGTTCTGGGTGAAGAACACTTTAAGGGATGCGAAGAGTTGGGATTCAAAGCAGCTTAAGGGCCCCAGGGTTTGAGATAAGAGACAAGGTACCTCGTTGTCTTTCCCCCTTACTGAAGAGAAACCAATCTGTTTCTCCATATTCTGTTCTTACTGAAGCCTCCCGTTCAGGACACATGTTCCATACCAATGCAATTAAATGGCCCAGCAAGCCCATTTTCTTTAATATGCTCCAGAGTTTTTCATGATTGACACAGACAAATGCTTCACTGTAATCAATAAAGCACATGCTGACTGCCCATTGACTTTCTCTTGTCCTTTCAATTATCCCATGGGCATCAGCAGTATTATCTCCTGTCTCTCAGCCTTTCCTGCTATCCCGTGGTATCAGAACATACATGAAAATCAATAAATAGAATCATAGATATACACCTATATTCGTAAGTGCTGAGGGTCGGGGAGAGGGGGAAAGAGCAAAGAGTATAAGTCAAGGTGATGCAGAAGGGAGTGGGAGATGTGGAAAAGAGTTCATAGCCTGGGAAGGCCTAATGAAGGAGATTGTCCTTCAGAAGTGTTTTGAAGGGGGGAAGAGTGATGGCAGATTTGAGGAGGGAAGACATTCCAGGCTAGACGTAGGTAGAGGTTCAGGGGTGGGTTGAGATGGGTGAGATCAAAGCACAATGAGAAGTTTAGCACCAGAGGACTGGAGTGTGCAGGCTGGGATGTAAAAGGAGAGAAGGGAATTGAGATAGGAAGGGGCTAGAGAGGGAATGGAGATAGGAATGGGCTAGGTGATGGAGAGCTTAAAGCCAAAGGTGAGGAGTTTTTGTTTGATTCAGAGGTTGACAGGCAACCACTGGAGATTTTTGAGGAGGAGGGTGATATGCCCTGAAAGTGTCTGTAGAAAGATAATCTAGGCAGTGGAGTGAAGTATGGACTGAGGTGGGGAGAAGATGAAGGTTGGGAGGTCAGAAAGGGGGCTGATGCAGCAATTTGCTCAGAATAGGACGAGTGGTTGGAGTAACATGGCAGTGGTTTGGATGGGGAGGAAAAAGTGGATCTTGGCGATGGTTTGCAGATGAGATTAGGAGGATTTGGTGATGGATTGGATATGTGAGGTGAATGAGAGTAAGGAGTTAAGGATGACACCAAGGCTGTGGGCTTGTGAGATAGAAGAAGACAGGGTTTGGGAGGGAAGATTAGGAGCTCTGTCTTGGACATGTTGAATTTTAGGTGGAGGGAGGACATCCAAATGGGGATGTCCTGAACGCTGGAGGAGTTGTGACCTGGAGGTTGCGGGAGGAAGAACAAAAGAGGAGATACAGATTTGGGCTGTCATGTGCATAGAAATGATAGAGGTAATCGTGGGAGTGGGAGCGGTTGATCCCTAACGTGCTCGAGGAGCTAATTCCAGCTCAGGTGGAATTTTCTCTCAGTCCTAATCCCTGGGTGCCCTCTGCCCTCTGTCTTAGCTTTTCTTCTCCATTAAAACAACTCCAGGTGGCAACCCTGGTGGGCCCAAAGCCACTTCTGCCTCCAAATCCTTCAGAGACCTGATCCTGATTCGGAAGCCCAGAGAAGACCTTGAGCACCAATCCTTCGGAGCCCTACCATGCTATGGGCACCAATCCTTCTGAGCCCTAAATGGCTTTTGGCCCTGTTCCTTCTGGACTCCAAAAGCATCAGGCCCCTCCTGGCCGCTCTGAGGCCTACTCCCTCGGACCCTAAGAACCCTAATAATCTCAGCCCATAACTGCTCCCAACTCTAATCTGTCTGGCTTCAAACCTGCTCCCCATTCCTAATGCTTCAGAGCCCTCGGCTTTTCCGAATCCTTAATTCTTGTTCTTAGCACTACAGCGCTCTGAGTCCTAATCTGGTTACACACTACATCCATCTTCAGTCGCAATCCTTTTGAGCGCTGTCCCATTCCGAGACTTAGTTTTTCTTCTCCCTTAAAACAACTCCAGGTGCCAATCCATGCAGCCCCCAAGCCACTTTTGACTCTTAGTCTGTCAAAGCCTGAAAATGTCCTGGACCTGTCTGCAGCTATCTGCACCCTAAGCCAACCTGAGCATTAATCCTCTGAGTCGTTAGGCGCTTAGGTGGTCCCATCCGGTTCACTCACTTATTCATTCGTTCAACCATAGTCACTGTTTTTTACTGGGGGCATAGTACTGTACTTACTACTTGGAAAGTACAATTCAGCAGTTAAGAGAGACAATCCCTGCCCACACCAGATTTACAATCTAGAAGGTGGGAGACAGACATCAAAACAAGTAAATAGACATAAATATAAATGAATAGAATTGTAGATACATACACATCCAAACAAGTAAACAGGCATTAATATAAATAAATAGAATTATAGATATATAAATTTGTACACAAACGCTGTTCGGGGGGATGGGGCAAATGAAATGGAGTGAGTTGGGGGTGATGTGAAGGGGAAGGGAAGCCGAGGAAAATGAGGGCATAGTCTGGGGAGACCTCTTGGAAGGGATGAGCCTTCAGTAGGGCTCTGAAGCAGAAGAGGGTGACCGTTTGGCAGACGTGAGGAGGGAGTGTGTTTCAGGCCAGAGGTAAGACTTGGGCCCAGGGTCAATGGCAGGGCAGGTGAGAATGAGGCACAGTGAGAAGGTTAGCACCAGAGGAGTGGACTGTGAGGGCAGGGTTTGTTGAAGGAAAGAACGGACATGAGGTACAAAGGGGAAATGTGATGGAGATCATTGAAGACAGTAGTGAGGAGTTTTTGTTTGCTATGGAGGTTGTTAGGCAACCATTGGAGATTTTTGAGGATGGGGTGACATGTCCAGAACGCTTCTTCTAGAAAGATAATATGGTCAGTAGAATGAAGTATGGACTGAAGCAGGGAGAGTCCTAAGGTTGAATGCTCTTAAAGGAGACTGATATCGTAATCCATTTGGGATAGGATTGGTGATTGTACTAAGGTGGTAGTGGTTTGAATGGAGAGGAAAGGGCAGATCTGGTTGATGTTGTAATGGTGAGAAGGGAAGGCTTTAGAGCCACGCTGGATATCAGGGGTGAATGCGAGAGAGGAGTCAAGGATAATGCCAAGGTTGCGGGGTTGTGAGACGGGAAGGATGGTGGTGTTATCCCAAGTGACAGGGAAGACAGGGCTAGACCAGGGTTTGGGAGGGAAGATAAGGAGCTCTGACTTGGTCATGTTGAATTTGAGGTGGTGGTAAGACATCCAAGTAAAGATGTTCTGAAGGCAGGAGGAAACTTGAGCCTGGACCGAGTAAGAGAAAATGAGGAAGGAGACATAGATTGGGGTGTCATGCACTTAGAGATGATAGTTGAAGCCGGGGGAGCAATTGAGTTCACCAAAGGCCTGAGTATACATGGAGAATAGAAGAGGACCAAGAACTGACCCATGAAGAACCCCTACACTTAGGGGATGAGAGGGGGAGGAGGATTCTGCAAAGGAGACTGAGAATGAATGGCCAGAGAGATAAGAAGAGAACCACCAGAGGACAGAGTCAGTGAAGCCAAGGTTGGATGACGTGTTGTTGAGAAGAGGATGGTCCATAGTGTCAAATGCAGCTGAGAGGTTGAGGATGATTAGGATGGAATAAGAGGCATTGAACCCAATTGTGTCTGCAGAGATTCTCATTAAGAAGACTTGCTAGAAAAGCTTGGAAGAAGTCCTGAAATGTACTGATCTAAGAAGCACCAGAAAAATCCAAATTACCAATTCCATGGTTTTTCCACTGACAATGTATGGATCAGAATATTGGACAATGAAAAAGCAGGATTGAAAGAACGTTGATCCTTCTGAAATGTGGTGTTGGTGAATACTTTGGTAAATACCATGGACTGCCTGAAAAGCATGGAAATGGATTGGGGAGCAAATACAGTCAAAGCAGTCTTTGGAAGACCAACAGACTCGACTTAGATTAGCATATTTTGGACTCATCATCACGAGGAAAAATTTTCTGGAGTAGACATTAATGCTAGGAGAATTCCAGGGAAAATATGGAACAGAAAGTGTAGCAGCTAGATGGCTCAAAACCATGCCAACACTAATGGAGGAACCATTAGTACTTAGAAAAACCGTTAGAACCATTAGATGAACCGTTAGAAATGAAAGAACCATTAGAAGATCCATTAGATATGGAAGAACTGTTAGAAGAACCATTAGAATTGGAAGAGCTCTGCACTAACCTCCTCACTGTGTCTTGTTCTAGCCTGTTCCGCTATAGACCCCTGGCCCACCTTCCATCTCTGGCCTGGAATGCCCTCCCTGCTCACCTCTGCCAAACTAGCTCTCTTCAGCAGATTTTTGAGGACAGGGATGACATGTCCAGAACATTTCTTCTAGAAAGGCAATTTGGTCAGTAGAATGAAGTATGGACTGAAGGGGGGAGAGACCTGAGGTTGGGTGGTCTTAAAGGAGGCTGATGTAGTAATCCATTTGAGTTAGGATGGGTGGCTGTACCAACGTGGTAGTGGTTTGAGTGAAGAGGAAAGGATGGATCTTGGTCATGTTGTAATGGGAGACAGGAAGGCTTTAGAGCCAGATGGGATATGTGGGGTGAATGAGAGAGCAGATTCAAGGATGACACCAAGGCTACGGGCTTGTGAGATGGCAAGGATGGTCGTGTTGTCCCCAGTGACAGAAAAGACAGAGATAGACTAGGGTGTCCGAGGGAAGATAAGTAGCTCTGACTTGGACATGTTGAGTTTGAGGTGGCAGTAGGACATCCAAGTAAAGATGTCCTGAAGGCAGCAGGAGACTTGAGCCTGGAGGGAGGAAGAGAAAATGAGAGAGGAGGCATAGATTGGGTATCATCTGCTTAGACATGATAGTTGAAGTTGGGGTAGCAATTGAGTTCACCAAAGGACTGAGTATACCTGGAGAATAGAAGAGGACCAAGAACTGACACATGAAGAACCCCTCCAGTTAGGGGATGAAAGGGGGAGGAGGAGTCTGCAAAGGAGACTTAGAATGAATGGCCAGAGAGATGAGAAGAGAAGCAGGAGAGGATAGAATCAGTGACGCCAAGATTGGATGACATGTTGTTGAGAAGAGGATGGTCCATAGTGTCAAAGGCGGCTGAGGGGTTGAGGACGATTAGGATGGAATAAGAGACATTGAACCCAATTGCGTCTGAGGCCCTGATTTCAGCCCAGGTGGAATTCTCTCTGAGTCCTAATCATTTGGTGCCTTCTGCTGCTCTCGGCCCTGTTCTCCTTCTGTACCCTTGTGGGCCAATGTGGAATAATTCAGTGAGCTTTAAGGCATTCAGAATCACGAAGCTTAGGGGCTTCAGAGCTCTGGGTCCTTAAACATCTCTGAGCCCTAGTAGGCCTGAGCCCTATCTTTATCTGTGCTCTAGCTTTTCCTGAGCCCCAGTGGTTCTCATTCCTAAGATTCTCCGTGGGTAAAACTCTCTTTGTCCCCACTTTGTTGGTTCCCTCAACTAATTCTGAGTGTGCCCACATCGACTCAGAGCCCTACCCTGGCTGGGCTCTAATCCTCTTACTACAGTTGGAATTGAGTTTTAGGGGACCATTCAAAACCCAATCCATGAACCTTCCCCAGCCCTCCGTTAACTGCTGTGAGCACGAATCCTCCTGAACCTTTTAGTGCTCTGTCTCCTAATCCAACCAATTCTCAACACAGCTCCAAGCCCCAACACTTCTGACTCCTACAAAATTCTGAACCAAATGCCCTAACTACAGCCTGCTCTTTCCATATCCTGACACCTACAGACACACAGAGACATTCTTTCTGTCTCACACACACACTATCACACACAGTCCAACTCACACACACACCCTTCCGCACAGACACAAGAACTTCTCTATTCAAAACAAATTTTCTGAGCATTCAGTTGCATCAACCTTTAAAACTCCTGAGCCCTTAACTGCCATGGGTATTGACTCTTTGGAGCTCTGCAAGTACTCTGAATCCAAATCAGTGGGAGACCAAAGCAGCATTCATCCCTCCTACTGCTATGAACAATAAAAGTCCCCTGGTTCCTGATCCTTCTGCGCCTCCGAGAGATCGGAATCCAAGTCTCCCGAAACCTACACTACATCTACCCTTGCTGCCTTGAATTCCTCCACTCTAACTCTCTCCTGGACCTCCTCAAATCTGGCTTCCGTCCCCTCCACTCTACTGAGACTGCTCTCTCAAAGGTCACCCATGACCTCCTTCTTGCCAAATCCAGTGGCTCCTACTCTATCCTAATCCTCCTCGATCTCTCAGCTGCCTTTGACAAGGTCGACCACCCCCTTCTCCTCCACACCTTATCTCACCTTGGCTACACAGATTTGGTCCTCTCCTTATTCTCCTCTTATCTTTCTAGACGTTCATTCTAGGACTCCTTCACAAGTTCCCCCTTCCTCTCCCATCTACTAACTGTAGGGGTTCCTCAAGAGTCAGGTCTTGGCCCTCTTCTGTTCTCCATCTATACTCCCTTGGTGAGCTCAGGGATGTCAATCAATAGAGTTGTAGATATATACACATCAAAACAAGGAAACAGTCAGCAATAGAAATAAGTAGAATTCTAGATATATACACAACAAAACAAGTAAAGAGTCATCAACATAAATAAACAGAATCATAGATACGTACATCTTTACCTAAGAGTTGTGGGGTGGAGAAAGAGGGCTAGATCAAAGGGTGCTAGTTAAAGTGTTGTGGAGGGGCAGGGGAGCTGAGGAAAAGTGGGAGGTTGGAATGAGAAGCCCTCTTGGAAGAGGTACAACTTCGGTAGGGTTTTGAAAGGAGAAGGGTGACTGTTTGACAGATCTGAGGCGGGAGGGCATTCCCAGTCAGGGGTAGGACATGGGCCAGGGTGGAGGACAGAACAGGAGAGAACGAGGCCTAGTGAGAAGGGAACCATCAGAGGAGCAGATTGTGTGTGATGAGCTGTAGAAGAAGAGAAGGGAAGGGAGATAAGAAGGGGCAAGATGATGAAGATCTTTGAAGACTATAGTGAAGACTATAGTTTTTCTTTGATACAGAGGTTGATAGGCAACCACTGGAGATTTTTGAGGAGAGGGGTGACACATTCACCTCTCTCTGGGACTTTAATTGTTCCTGAGCCATAGGAAGGCACTTTGAGTCCTCAGATCTCTTCTTTGCCCCGCTCTGAGTCCTCAGGTCTCTTCTTAGCCCCAAGAACACTCAGAGGCCTCAATCTGTCTACCCCCAATAGGGGCCTAGCCCTGGTCTTTCGGTGTCCCAGCCTGCTCCAGGGGGACACCTCTTTCTGGACTCTTGACCAATCTAAGCCCTGATGGTTCTGTGCCCTAAGCTGCTCTGAGCCCTAGTCCACTCTGACTTTCAATTGCTCTCTACCAAGTTCAGTGCTTTCGGGGGCCTAGTTATTTCACCATCCAGGTTTCTGATCCATCAAAACAAATAAAGAGCCATCAATATAAATAAATAGAATCATAGATATGTACATCTTTACATAAGTGCTGTGAGGTGGGGAGACAGGTTTAAAGCAAAGGGTGCTAGTGAAGGTGATGTGGAGAAGCAGCGGAGCTGAGGAAAAATGAGACGTTGGACTGGGAAGCCCTCTTGGAGGAGGTACAACTTCAGAGGGGTTTTGAAGGGAAAAGAATGATTGTTTGACAGATCTGAGGAGGGAGGGTGTTCCAGGTCAGATGTAAGACATGGGCCAGGGTCGAGGGCGGAACAGGAGAGAACGAGGCCTAGTGAGCAGGTTAGCAGCAGAGGAGATGAGTATGTGGGCTGAGGTGTAGAAGGAGATGGGGGGCAAGATGATGAAATCTTTGAAGACTACAGTGCAGAATATAGTTTTTCTTTGATACGGAGGTTGATAGGCAACCATTGGAGACTTTTGAGGAGAGGAGTGCCATGCCTGGAACGTTTCTGTAAAAATAATCTGGACACTAGAATGAAGTTTGGACAGAAGTGGAGAGAGACACTCCACTCTGGAGTCGGAGTGGACTGGGTCGGGGTTCAACGGCAGGACAGGTGAGAATGAGGCACAGTGAGAAGGTTAGCACCAGAGGAGAGTAGTGTGTGCGCTGGGATGTTGAAGGAGAGAAGGGACATGAGGTAAGAAGGGGCAACACGATGACGATCTTTGAAGATGGTTGGGAGGTCTTAAAGGAGATTGATGCAGTAATCCAGTCGGGCGGAAAGGATGGGTGATTGGACTAATGTGAAAGTGGTGTGAATGGAAAGGAAAGGGTGGTTCTTGGCGATGTGGCAGAGGTGGGACTAGCAGGCTATGGTGAGAGATTGGATATGTGGAGTGAATGAGAGAGCGGAGT